>NW_027582042.1:0-3520 GCF_028453695.1 Augochlora pura
AGCGCCGGCCAGGGTTGTCCAGCGGGGACCACGAGGAGGTAGAGTCGCCGGCATAAGCCCGATCCAGTGCAGGTTGGTTGTAGCCGAGGCTGTAACCGACAAAGCCCTACTGCTTCGGCACCGAGGTGTCGCCTGCTACCGCAGTCAGGGCTGGGTTAAAAGTGTCATTCGAATTACTCACGATGCGTAGATCAAAACCACCAGGTGGAAATAAATGTTTCCGGGACTCACCTGAAACAAAAATATAATTTCGCCGTTAATTGAGAAAATTTTGAAATCAACTTCATTATTGGAGGTAATTTCATTATGAATTTCTTTGAACTTGTGTTTTTTTCAGATTTACCAACACCAATTCCAGTCTGATATGTATTATTACTATAAATTATAATTATAAATTATTATATAACTATAACTATGTATAATCATAATATTATTATAATACTGTTGTTATATACCCTCACATGTATTATTTTGCGTTTGTTAAGCATTCTTTGTCACAGTTCCCTATGTTGAAGGTATAGATACTGCATGATGGAAGAAAAAATGATTGCTATAGAGTTTGTTATCTCAAAAACCATCCAACCATTTTTTACTTTGATAAGATCCTTTTTATGACTACTTATACTCGTCACGTAGAAATAGCAATATTTTACGTAATGACGAGTATACTCGTTACACACAGCTAACTGATTAAGTTAAATAAATAAACAAGTGTTAGTAATAAAATTTAAAAATAAAACAGGTATTGCAACTTAACTCTATATTCACAACAACCAAACGTGCATTCTTCAATGAGATTGCAGCAGCTACCTTGTTCAAGAGGCTTGATTCCCACAACATTTCTTACTTTTTCCCATACACATAATCTACTGTTTGGAACGCCTAGTATTCCAGCAAGGAATCTTTACAATTAAGAACAGAGCAAAAGAAGACTGCAGATAGGTTTTTAGAATCATTTTGATATTAGGTATCCTCCTTGTTTGGGATCAATGACAGACAGACCCGCGATGTTGGCAGTCTCCGCAAGAGCCGGCGAACGATATATCCATTCATCGAACGGAATCACTTACTCGCGGCCAGAACAGGTATATTAGCAGGTAGCCGCGGCTACCACTGGCAGCCGTCGACAGCCCGGAGGATATATAACTGGCTGCGAGACTTTTCAATGTCGCCGGTTCGCCACGCCATTCATCCGCGTCCGAGGAATCGATGATACCGGCTAGCTCGGCTCGCCTGTCCGTTCCGGCTCGTCCTACCGGCGTATAATTTACTCGGATAGGCGTGAGCTTGGATTTATGATTAACGAGCGACGTGCGACGACGCGCCGTGGAAATCAATTACGACCACTCGCCTGACGCCCGCGGATGCTGATGCGCGTACCCGACCATGCTTTCACGCTCGATTCGTTCTTCGGATACGACTTATCCGACTTTCGATGACATTTCGACTGCGTCTCGAACGAGATCCTCGATATTGGGTCTACGGATGGCGAAAGAAGTTTAACTGAATTCAGCCACTGTGGAATCCACAATGATTGTGTTCTTCGGTCTTTTATATATAAGTAAAACAAAAATTCTAGAATAATTTATGAACACAATTCTAGAATAATTCACAATTTGATCGTTGGTTTTCGATGTTTGCCGAACATCGCATCGGACGCATCATATTGCATATGTCTCGCGTTACCGTCGGAATAAATTAAAGTGTGCCGCTACATTCATGTTATTAAAGTATTTTTTAATTGTTTAGCGCGCATATCGTATCTACACTGGACACGGTAAGTCAAAACGATACCAGTTCTAACAGCGGTCCCTTTAAGGCAAATAACAATCAAATGGAAGTGAAAAAAATAGAAAAGAGATATAAAGGAAACAAATCGTACGCAAGGTGGGAGCTACGTTGAATATAAAAATAAATGTTGCTTCAAAAGACGTTACAAACAATTGTCCAGGAGTTTTCTCGTAGATGACTAATTAATTTTGAAATAAACTGATTTGAATTAAGCTGCTAGAGTTTAGCATAATTAAATTTCCGCTTTCGTCCAGTTAAAATGCTTTGTTAGAATGTTAATTTCATTCGGAGTAAAATACGAAAATTGCATAAAGTACGAAAATTAATGATCGAAAGAGTGAAAAGCACGGTGGAAGGAAGTGGAACAGGCGATCCGACGCGATCCAAAAACGGATGTCTGATGGGCATCAGGAAGGGAGGAGGGTCTTTCAAACACATCGACCGATAAATTAAACGGTCGGCTGGTGACGTTCACGGCTTGACATCAAAGTGCGATAGAGGAGGGTGGTATCCATCGTGGGAGACGGTGAGATCGTAGCGAGCGTGTTAGAGACAGAGAGATGGGTTAAGAAAAGAGACGAAAAGAAACCAACGATGGAGGAGAGGAACGAGGAGGAAAGAATGAAAGCGGAAAAGAGAGAGAGAGAGAGAGAGAGAGGAATTCACAAATTCCCTCGTCGAGGAAAAACTTGATTACGAAATTTAGAAGCGAGCGTTAAAAGGATCGTCCTGAGAAGAGGGGAACCGGGCAGATTGTTATACGGCACGGCTGGAAATGAGGCGCGAACGAAACGTGACATCATCAAGAGAAGTTAATTGCAAACGACGAGATAGTAGATTATAGCGCAAACTAGCTCGGCACTTTGTGCGGCCCCCGATACACCTCTTCGTCCGCCCTCTCTTCCACCTTGTCCTTCTTCAGGGGAGACGAGTAACGCGAGGGAAGACTTATTTTCGTGTTCATTTTCTTCTCGAGATCACGCAGGAAACGGAAGATCGGCGATCCGGTTGAAACGAAAACTGTGATTAGACGAACTCCCGTTTCCATCACGAACTTTGTTTTTCAAAAAGACAACAGTCTCTGGCAAAGGATAATGTAAAAATTGACGCATATGATATGTCCGGCGTTTATTACCTGCAAATGTGTCTCCGTGATTACATTATGTCGTTGTTCACGACAAAATGAGATTGCTTATTGTTTGCGTTATATTTTATCAGAAAGAATGTTTTCACATTTTTGTATTTTTGTCATTTAGTTTGAGCTTTTTATGACTCTGCATTCCGCAGATAATTACGTAATTGTTTTATAAGCAGAGTTCATTCATTCAAAATGCCAGAAGTTCTTTAAAAATTGCATTTGTAGATTAAAAGCTCACTAGGAAAAGCGTATCGAAATAAGCGGGTTATATTTTGATTAAATGAACAATTTTCAAAAAACGACACGAAGCTTTTATTATTCATTTAAAAATTCCATATTTCATATGCAACAACCTATTATATTCCTTAACAAGAACCTCGATTAACTGGGCCAAACAGATTGGCATGTTCAAAGTGAGTGTTTAAACAGTTACACTGTCAGATTCCGAAGCATTCAAAATGCATACAAAATGCAAATGTACTTTTGTTTCTTTCATTAAATTGCTGTATACGCAACGAGAATATTTGTCGTCTAAATATAATGATTATTAACCCTTAGCACTCGGCGCCATCATGGATGTTACCTACCAGC
>NW_027582043.1:0-3517 GCF_028453695.1 Augochlora pura
GGGCGGAAGAAATTTCTATCGGTGCGGCGGCAATTCCGAGCTAATCTACCGAAGAGTCGCGATTCCCTAATGAGCAAGACTCATGCGATTAAGCGCGAGCGATCCGAAACTGCGGGCGCAAATTGGATATGAGGGCATTAGGCACGATAAGTCTCGGTCGAAATTACGTAACGTTGAAACAGAAGTAATTTATCAGCTTAAGCCCCCCGGATAATCGTGGTTCGGCTGGAGACAGGGTTCCGGGAGGAGATAGATGGATACCGGAGATAGATAGAGCGAGAGAGAGAGAAATAGCTAGAGAAAGAAAGAGAGAGAGAGAGAGAGAAAGATAAAGATAGAGAGAAGGAGGGACGGAGAGAGAAATAGCGAGAGAAAGAGAGTTAGTGGGAGATAGAGAGAAAGACACAGAGAGAGAGAGCGAGAGAGGGAGAGAAATAATAGGAAAGAAATAGTGAAAAAGAGAGAAATAATGAGAGAAAAATACTGAAAGAAATAGAGAAATAATGGATGTGTAATAAAGAAAAAGAAATAGTGAAAAAGTGAGAGAAGAAGAGAGGGAAAAATAGCGAGAGAAAGAGAGTCGATGAAAGAGAGAGAGAGTGAGAGAGGGAGGGAAATAATGAGAGAGAGAGAGAGAGTGAGAGAGGGAGGGAAATAATGAGAGAGAAATAATGAGAAAAGTAGTGAAAGAGATAGAGAAATAATGGGAGAGAAATATAGAGCTAGAAATAGTGAAAAAGAGAGAGAGAAGGAGAGAAAGTGAAGGAGAGAGCGGGAGAGGAAGAGGTTTTCGAGTAGAATGGAGGCTCCGCGGCGAGTTGCGCGCTGTTTACCGGGCGGCAAATTGCAGAAAAGTTTCCGAGGACGGGTTTTGAGCTCGAGCCAATTGTTTGGAGAGGAAAAAGCGGCGGTCCGCGGCGGCGTCGAGACGCCTGGCGACGCGTTCCTCCTTCCTCTTCTCCTTTTTCCGGTGGCCCCCGCTTCGCGCGCACGCGGCCCGTCCCCGAAGAAGAACTTCTGATTCATGGATGTTGTCTCCCGGACTCGGATGAAAAATATCCCGAAGTTCCCGATCAAATTTCGCTCTCCGCAAGCGGGCTAATACACATTTCCATTTTAATCAAATATCCACCCGGACAAACTTGAATTCGCGCGCGCGGGCGCGCTCGCATCTGCGACCTATTCGTTACAACGACGGAAACGCGATGCCGCGCCCCGATGGAAATCGGGTCGAAGCCAATAAAAATCATTTTAGCGCGTCCGGCTCGACTCCAATTATTTATCCGATGAATTATACGGGGCTGCGCCAGCGCGTTCGATTACGTTCCCGGTGTTTTTGCTCGCTCGACGTTGCATAAACTATGCACGGTTCTTGGATTTTTAACTCGTCGACGGGATATTTTCCAGGAAAATTACCGATTGGACGGTGATTAGCTTTAGTCGGGGTGATTAGCACTTCGTCGACTGTGATTTTATTCGTTTACGGCAGTGGATGTTATGCATTTAATATTTATTATAAATTCTTACTGTGCAGAGAATTTATAGTGGAAGAATTTAAGCGTATTGTCGCATGATTTTCAGCTTGCTGCAATTATTAAAAAAAGAGATACAATTTCTTCTAACTTATGTTTTTTACAATCATTATTGTTCCTTCGAAGGAAAAGAAAATTTATATTTATGGCGTAGAGAATTTCATGCTAAATATAAACATATATTTTTCGAATTACTCTATTCTCTTCTTATTCTAATTATTTGTATCGTCAACCATTGCCTTTTAATGACTAGTAAATAGGTATGATAAATTGTAAATTGTAATTGGTGATAAATGGTAAATTGTAGTTACCATTGAAAAAGATAGAAGGGATGACAGAATGTAAAGTTGTATTACTTTTAAAAAAATAATTAAAGCAAGAGAGATACACTCGCTTTATAGCTTCTATTTAACTACCGTGGGCAATTTTTATTTTGCATAAAGATATGGAGCCTATCGATGACGTATTAAATATTGTCTATCGATTCATCCATTTTAGAAAATTGTTAAGATTTAAATTATCCTTTGTAATAAATTATCTCGATTGTCCACTGTAATTCGACTGATCTAACCAACACAGCCGTTGAAGGGATCGCGGCGCGATAGGTTGAACAAGTCACTCACGGAAAATGATTTATCGAATTAACCGTGTGAAATTGTTCTCATGAAATCGGCGTACCTCAAATATCTGCTGAAAGGTCTTTTCATTTGTCGAGCTATTTGTAGCGGCACCGACGAGTTTATATATTGCTTTAATTGTAGAACGCTTACAAAAGGATCGGCGGAACGCCAATAAAATGAAACACCGTCCACCTCTCTTAATTATTTATTATACAATAACAGCATCCGCACGACACGATCGATAATTTTTCCGAGTATTCTATACTCTATACACATGTACTCTACGTATACGTGCAAACCTATACTCCGTAGCAAAAATTTGATTCGCCAATGAAAATACCTGTGAGCATTATTAAAACGCCTTCACGTTCGCCGAAAATATGGCCGAAAATGAAATTACGAAACGCGTCGGCGTTTTAAGCGGCTCCTAATTAAATGCGACGGTTTATGGCGCGGCGATAAACAAAGTTACGCGCGAAGTCCCGCGAAGTCTGCATAATTCAAGGAAAACATTTAAGTGCCGGCGGGAGCCTTCGCGCGGCTGTCGGCCGAGCAACGACAAATTCGAATTAATTAAAGACACGCGTCGCCGCGTGCGAATCGATTCGCGCGACAAATTTACCGACTGCGAGAATATGGCACGCTCCGCGATAATAAGGCTCTCGCGACATCCGTCGAGTCCCTGAAATAAAAAGGCCGCCGATCGAATTCGAGTTCGGTTCGAAAAAATCGGCGCGCGATCAAAGCTCCGGCGAAAACGAAAGAGGGGCGATCCGTTTCGCGAGAAAGAGAGATCCGTTCCGCGAAAATTCCCGTCGCCTGGTTAATTAATGAATCGCACGGGTTTAATTAAAACGCGCGAAACCGGTGACACGCCGGTGGCGCGCTCCGCGAGCCGGTAATTGATCCCGTTGCTCGGCAAAGTAGAACAGAAGTCTACTCCCGCGTGACGTTTAATTTCGCGATGCGATTTAGATGCAACCAATTAAATGCGCCCGGCGACTGTGTATCGAGTTCTACAATTTCCATGCGGACCAAAGCGGTGGGGGGGGAGGGGAGGGGGAAAGATGCCTCCGGAATTGGACGAGCCCGTGATTCCTCGAGCGCCCGGCGTTCTGCGACGGCACACAATCTTCGATATTAGCCGGGAGCATCGCCCACCAACTAATTCCGGTTAATTGCCCCGGGAGGTTATCAGAAAATTATAGGAGGAGCGTTCTACTGCAAAAGCACTCGGCGTGTTTTTAACGCTCTCGATCGCCGGCTTTTCGATCCGCGACGTTGAAGCCGTTTATTTATTGAACGCTTTTTGCGCTTTGCAGAGCCTAAGCAGAGTGTTAAGTTGCACATTTGTTTTTTAGTTAT
>NW_027582044.1:0-3516 GCF_028453695.1 Augochlora pura
AGGGGGGAGTAGGAAGAGGGAGGGAGGGAGCTCTAAATATCAGAAAGTACCGGATAGATTAAGAACGATTAATCGTGACGCACGGCGTTCATCCGTTGCCATTTTCCCCGATCGGCACGCAATTAGCAGGATTACCCGGGGCGTCGTTGCGCGTTCGCCGTGAGAGGGACGGGGGAGGGGGGGGGGGGGGGGGGGGGGGGATGATCGGGGGAGGTTACTTTTCGGTATAATGGGATTTATTTAATTGCGTCCGTGGACCGGCGCCAGGGACATCGGCGAGCTCTTTTTTCTGGCCCCCCGCGCTTTTCTCTCTTTGCCTCGATTTCTCTTTCTCCCTTTCTCTGTCTCGTTCGCCCTTTTTTCTGGCTCTCTTTCTTTCTTTTGCTACTTCTCTGTTTTTCTGTCTCTCTCGCTATTTCTCTACCTCTCTTTTTTTCTACCCCCCCACCCTCCTCTCCCTCTTTTCACTTTTCTCTCTCCGTCTCTCTCTCACTTTTTCTACACCTCTCTCTCTCTCTCTCTCTTTTACCACTTCACTCTCTCTCTCTCTCCCTTTCTCTCGCTCTCTCTTTTACCACCTCGCTCTCTCACTCTCTTTTACCACCTCTCTCTCTCCCTCTCTCTCTCTCTCTCTCTCTTCTACTACTTCACACTCTCTCTCTCTTCTACCTTTATCTCTCTCTCTCTCGCTCTCCTCCCCGTGTTTTTTTACGCCGCCGCGAAAATCGCCGGCGCTGCGGTTTATTTCAGCGTTCGGCGCCTTCCTTTTTAAAACTGCCGCGAAAAAAAAAGGAAAAAAAAAAGAGATTTTTAACGAGACACCGGCACGCGCTAACGACGCAATATGCATCCAATTACTTTCGCACCTCGCGCCCGCGTAATTGTTAATCTCGTTTGTATTTTCCGCAATTAAATGTTTAACGCCGACAAGCCGCCGGCCGCCGCCGCGCCGGAATGTTACGCCGGTCTTCCCACCGAAGAATGTTCCGCGAGGTTTGACCGAGATTTGCCCTGTAAATCCTCCCCGCGCCGCGCGCCGCGCTCGCGCGCTCGCCCCGGCCATTAATTGCGCAACTGGAAATCTCGCGGAAACGTTAAGGGAAATTCAGTAGACGCCGGATTTACATTCGCGGTAATTCAACGGGTGTCTTCAATTAAACGTATTTACCCCCCGGGGGCCGCCGCCGCCGTCGCTTGATAAATTTGTAACGTTATGCTGACGATCCGGTGATGAAGGCGGGATGTTTTTTTAAGAAATATAAAGGGAGATTTTCGTTTTTAATAATATCGCTGTTGTATCGCGGGATTGTTTGTTTAAGCCAGGAAATTAATTTCTATCGTGGCTTTTTTGGTTTTACTTCGATTTGCGAAACTTGAAAATTCGAAGCAAGCAATTGATGTTGTATTTTGACATAATATTGACATAACTATGACGTAATATTGACATTACATTGACATAGTATTGACATAACTTTGACACAATCTTGACATAACTTTGACATAAATTTGATATCAATTTTCAATTAAATTTCAACTAGACAATCTATTTTGGTTTTGTAAAATTTTTGAGGTTATGTTAAGACAGTCGGAAAGTTAAGTGACTTTAAATCTTCGTATTATGATTTATTTCATAGCTACGTGAATTAATATTTGTTTGTTAATAATACATTGAGGCAGAAAATTTATATTTATATTAATATTTATTACATATTTATATTTATTATGTATTTTTATTTTTTTACATATTTATATTTATTCTATATCTATATTTGTCATATACTTACATTGATCACACATATACCTCTCTACCTCTCTTCATTTTTAGCGGAAGTTTCAGTGCGATGGCTCTAATGGTTCAAAAGTTATAACAACTTGTCGCCGAATTCTCGAAACTGGACCACTATGCGGCGGACCGCTAAACTTCCGGCGTCGCCTAGGCTTTGGAAATTCGCGATCGGTGAACCGTCGCGTCGGTTCCCCAGTTTTCCAGCCGCAATCTTTTCCCCTTTTTCTTGCTCTCTCTCTCTATCTCTATCTCTCCGCTCGACCGGTTCCGTGAAGCTAGCCAATTAAGAATCCAGGGGAGGGTAGAGAAGATCTGGAGCACGTAAGGAGAAAGCTATTTATACGTCTGTCGACGGCCGAAGTTCGTTAACGCTACCATCTTGCCGGATACGTTCGACTTTCTCTGTACGTCAGTCCTTAGTTCTTTGCTGCAACAAATTTTTCCCATCATTTATGGGGTATATGGTGTCGAAGTCGAGCGCCATATCTTTTATATTATACCTTTCATTTATATCTTTATTTATATTATATATTTAATTTGTATCTTTATTTATATTGCATTTTTTATTTATATCTTTATTTATATTATATAATTTTTTGTAATCGCCATATTTAGGTACTTTAACACTACGTAAAAATGGCGACTAATTAATTTTTTAAAATTACGATTATCCAGGCTGAAAGATGAATTACTATAACTTTGCGAGAAAAAATCGTAGCGACATCATCGAGCCCTTAAATTAAAGATAAAACTCTGCTCTTTACAACAGTATAAACAACATATTCAATAAAAATTTCTCCAAGTCCGTAGAGACCGTTAAACTTCATCCTTCATCGATATCACAAACACAACCCTTAAATTCAATATTCTAAAAATCATAGCACTGCAGGATATTAAAAACTACGTCATTTAAATCTAAAAACTTCAAGCTTTCATTCAAAAAAAGCCTTATAATTTTACGACAATTTTCAACAAAGTTACAATTATTCAAAGTTCGACCATTTCTCGAAAACCAGAGAAATGCTTCAATCTTGTCGACGAGTGTACCATTCGTGATTAGGCCACGGTGTCCTTCGGATAAAGGATCGTACGGGCCGGATTAAATCATCGGCGTCCTGCAAATCAATTTCGCAGGTCCGAGCAACAACTAACGACTGTCGGAGCACGGGTAACCAGTGGTAAACCCGGGCCATAAGACGGATCATTTATCACCGGCCGGGAGCGGTTGACCAGAGAGACGGTAACAGCTTGGCGATATAATTGGAGGATGGTTACCGGGCGATTATTGTCAGGCCGAGATGGAGCGAGGCTCGTGACTAATCAAGGCAGTTATTACGATCGGGAAACGGAGGAGGGTGCCCCTACTGCAATTAGACGGCGCCGATCAACCGGCGCGGCGAGAGTCACGATCGCGATCCTCGGTCACGATCTCGCGATTGTCGCCGGGACTCGTGGAAAATATATTGCAGTGTCCCGTAAGTTTCTTCCCTCGATGCGAAATGAACACGCGATATTTGTTGTTCAAGGTGGATTTATTACGTTATATATGAATCGTTCTGTTGTATAACATTCTTCCATCTCTCAGGAAGCCTCATTATGCCCCGTTTCCAAAATTGTTGTTATTTGCAAAATATTCATCTCGGTGCGTTTTTATCTCGCTTATGGATTTAAAAGATTCACCACGAGAGAATTTTTTAAGGAGAGGAACAAGTGATAATCGGATGGAGCAA
>NW_027582045.1:0-3516 GCF_028453695.1 Augochlora pura
TCGGAGCAAAATGTTTTGCGTCTGGCGTGTGCGATATCGGGATATATGTATACCCGTACCGAAAGGGTTAAGCTACAGTCGAGATAAATCGTAGTACTACGACTTCCGCCTTTAATGTGTTAAATTTGAGCAAGAGCACTGTTGAGAACATTGTACGAAGATATAATCGTGAGGATAGAATTGGATCTATCCGTCAAAAAGCTCGCCCAAAGTTACTTAATGACCGCGATTGAAAAAGAACTATAAATTCATTAATTCAACAAATAGTAAAGATACGGAATAAAAATTTCTCAAATACGATTGTGTCCGAATATTAACCCTTTCGGTACGAGCACTCTGTCCGCCGTGACACTCTCGCTGTACGAGGCCCCGCGCCGAAAATTTCCGCCGCACATGACGAGTCCTCCTTTATAAGAAAATATTTCCTAAGCGTTAAAGAAAAACTGTGCTTAATAAAAGGACATTTTTTAACAATAGTGTAGCTTAAGCGATACTCAGGGGTACTTATATAAAATATTAAGATTTATTTGTATAAAATTCTGTTATTTATACCGGTCATCGCACGTGCGCCGGATATATCCGGCGCTCGTACCGAAAGGGTTAATGCGACCAACTGTAAACAAATTTGGTTACGCACAAGGGACCGCAGTCTGTTCGCAATGCGATCTTTCCAATGACCTCAAGAAAAGTCGCTTGGTTTCTTCGATTCTTCTTCTTCAGACTTCTTCTTAAACTCCCTTTTAAACTCTTGGACGAATCGTGCATAGGATACGATCATTTAATCGAAGAGAATGGCTGGTTAAAAATGTTCCGCGACTCACTGGATCCGAGTTAATTCGATCCGGGCGCACCTGATACGAATAACGTCGCCTCGCCTGGGGGCTCGGGCCTCGGCGGGGATTTCCGCGCGGACCCGGCTAGGGAAAACCGACCGCGGGGATGGAAAAATGATTGGACCGATAAGATCGGGTCGGATCGTTTCCCGGCGCGTTCGCCATTAGGGCCTCGGCAAGAATATTCGAGCGGGCCGCCGTCCGCTCCCGGCGGGGCGGCATTATTCGCGCCGGACAGCCGCGGAATTAACTTTCCGAGCCATTATGTCGCCGGGCCGTTAATACCGAATCCGGTTCCGGTTCCGGTGGATTAACCCGCCGAGAAAATCAACAGAATCATCCTTCTCGCCTTCGTTTTGCTCGTGCGGGCGATTCGACGGATTCCGCTGGCCACGGTTTCCACTGAAAACTTCGGCTGCCAGTGTGAAAAACCGACCGAATCATTCTGTCCGTCGCGCGAGAAATTGCAGCGCGGGGTTGCGGCCCGCCTTGCGATTCGTCGTGTTTTTCTGGCATTGAAAACAGCAGCAATTAGTCCGCCGCGTTCGTCGTTCTGAAATTTTGTTTTGGTGCATTTTGATCGGAGGTCTGTGGAATTTTTGTCGGGAACGAATAATTGTCAACGCGTTTGCAACCGTGTTGCAGATGTCTGCGACAAATGCTGGTTTTGAAGCAGATTTCTCGATTAATGGCCTGTCGAACGTCCACGATCGCCGTGCCAGTGTGCGCGATGTACGTATAGAGCGGGATTCGGTCCGTGTTTAGATGCAGCGATGACTAGACGGAACGATACGCGCGCGAGGGTGCAACTCGAATTTCGGAAAATGTCTCCAGGCCTCGTTACCGACAGGAAATACTCCAGTTAACCGGCCTCTCGATCAAAACCCGAAGGACCGCCGCGCATCGACAGTGATTTCACCGCGTTAATCCGCTTCCATGACGTTTTGTCAATAGCGTGACAGAATTACGGGAGAGCCTCGGCTGTTTTCACTGCGAACACCGACCGCCGCGGAAAATCAAATTAAAAAAAATGTCTCTGTTACACGAAAAATCCGCGGCGGTGTAAAAGCGGGATCCTCGTGTAATTAACCAGGTCGAGCATTTTTGTCGTTATTTTTTCCATAACGACGTTGTTGAACGAAGTTCCTTTGCCGCTGGGAGTGCAAACGGGAAACCAACAGGGGTCAATTAAAAGCCACACAAACGAATCCTCCTTCAACATTTTCCATGGATTGTTTAGCCTAAAGAATTTAAGACCGCCGTTGCATTACTTTTAACTCGCGAAATAATTAACAATGGAAACGTTTCTGTAGCTTTTGTATCTTGCTATTTATTTCCATTTTATACTAGTAGCACACTACGTAGTACAATAATGTAAATGAACTCAAAAGTTCTCGTCCGATTCGGCTGAAACCTTCGCCCCGGTATTGTCGACGTTATATCAGGAAGAATGAAACGAATAAATTCACAATGGAAGTCGGGGAAAATAAGAGTCCTTCGCTGTCGTTCTGATGAAACGGCGGACATATGTGGGTTAATGGCGGCGCCGTTCGTCAAAAATCGCTGGAACGTCCCCGGCGTATTCAAGCGCAGGATTTCCGTGTCAACAGGTCCTCGATCGCGATCCTCGTGTGCTGTCCGGGCGTGCCGCGATTTTACCGTGTCCGTCCCCGGTGGATCCCATTAACCGATGAAATCTCTCGCCGACACGTGACGCGCGCGAGTCGGTGCACGTGAAACAGAGAGAAATCGCGCCGGGAGACACTTAATCCGCGCCTGACCCGTGCCTACGCACGCGAAACCGTCTAGTCTACGCTACGCGGTGGAAACTTAATCTGGCCTGATTCAGCCGGCTGGAATTTGACAGACGAGACCCGCCTGTCGGCTGCGCGGGATAGAGAGGCCGAGATAGAGAGACCGGGGACGACACTGTCATCGCGGATTACAATGTGCCGTTTAATTATTCCGAGCCGGCACGCCGCGCGCCGCGCCGAGAGCCGCGCCGAGAGCCGAGAGGAAATTGCGTCACACGCATTGTCCTCCGCAGCATCGCGACGACTCGCGTTTCCAGAGTCCTTCATTCCGCGGAGGATTCGCCCGTGGACCCAGTTTTCAAAGTGTCCTCTCGCCGAGCGCGGATTTTCATCGGCAATCCCTCCGCTCGATCCCCGATGCCTTCTCCCCACTCCGCAATTGTTTACTTGTCCATTTTAAATATTAGCAGAAGTCCACCGCGTATTTACGGCGCCGGAATTATGGAAAAAATGTCCGCCGGTAGCTTTATATACATATAAAGTAGTATCTTCACTACTTCATAAATCCCATTTTTGAATATTGCCGCGTAGAGTGTAACATAGAGTATATACATAGAGACATCGTAATATAGAAAGTTTTTTAGACAAAAGAATAGCGATATAGGCGACAGATATAATTAGAGACGAGAAGTATTTGAAAGGATAAATAGTTAGAAATCTAAGGAAGTTAAAGAACAGAAGAATAAGAGGATAAGGGAGAATAAGCTTAAATGTCGTTTCTCTATTTTTAGGTAAGGAAAATGTAAATAATATATTTGTAATTTAATTAGTGTTTAATAAATAAAAATCTCTATTTTTAGTTTTAGTGAAACACAGTTTTGTTTATTCACCTAAAGGAAAATATTCGAAAATAATAAATAGGCATTATA
>NW_027582046.1:0-3515 GCF_028453695.1 Augochlora pura
CATTTCGCTCAGATACAGACTCTTCTGGCCGGTACTAAGAGGGTTAAGAAACGTCACTCGAATTGCCGCAGTCGCGTTTAGGGGCGAGAACTTCTAAAGGCTAATGCATCGCGCTTTAGAAAAACCGCGGAAATTCGCGCGCAGTTGACAGCGAGCATCCGCAAAGCCTGCTAAGAAGAAGGAGACGAAGAAGAAGAAGACGAAGAAGAAGAAGAAGAAGACGAAGAAGAAGAAGAAGAAGAAAAAGAAGAAGAAGAAGAAGAAGAAAAAGGAGAAGAAGAAGAAAACAAAGAAAGCGACGATGAAGAAGAAGACGAAGTGGGAGCAGAGGGTGCAAGCAGAAGCTGAAACAGAAGCAGTCGACGAAGAAAGTAACGGAAGTGCAGGCAGAAAGGAAGCGAAGGTGGTGGCCCGGGGGTAGCTAGGGGGTGGCTCCGGTGGGTAGCACAGCGGCCGGGTTTCAGTTGCCGGCAAGCCACTCGAAAGATAAAGTTTGCTCGAGGCCTCCCACTGGAAATCTTTAGCCGGAAACTTCTGCGGAGCAGTGCACGCACGCATACCATCGCGTCGCGATACATAATAGGAGGGGTGGCCCTCTCGCAGGTGGCTGAAGGGTGGCTTTCGGGTGGCGCGGAGGGGCGAGGGGCAGGGGATGATGCAGAGGGGTATCGCGCGCGCAGTCGAGGTGTGTTTAACTCTCGCGCGGGTGCCGCGAAACTTGTTTGAAAATGTCGAATTTCAATTCCCGCGGCTGACGGGATATATCCCATTGCCGCGTTGAAAAATAACCGGTGGAACCGGTTTTGATTGGATTACATTCGAATTCTGATTTATCGCGACACGCGCGGACATTTTCCGATTCGGCGACGATGAATGATTTTCGGGAATTTCCGGCGAGCCTCGCCGACGGACCGAGTCTATACGAAATAGTTAGGTTTCTCCAGAATTATTGTCCCTTTGCTGTACTTCGACGAGTCACGAAAATTACTCGTTAATAATTTTATACCTCTCAATTCGCCGTGCTCGTATTGAATTCGATTAGAAATGAAATCGTTCAATTTGTTGCTCCATAAAACCGCGTTCTTTAATTACAGTATTTTTCTACGCCGAAGAATAAACGTGCTCGATCATTGTTTTACAAAATTCCCCCCCAGCCCACGTTTTTGTTAATTATAAATTGGTCTACCCTCCCCTCTACCTCTCTGTTAGCGCTCCTTTGTCTCGTGTCTGTTAGTTCGTAGTTCCGAAATATGCCGGACATATTTCCTCCGATTAAAAGTCAATTTGTTTGTCGGCGAGAGCTCTCTCTCTCTCTTCTTTTCGTAAAGCTGGTTTTCAAAGGCGATTCAATTACAAATAAATTGACCCGATAACTCGCTTGTTTGCCAATGCTGTTCCGAAACTCCGTCGTGCTGTTCTTTTGATCGCGATTTAATTTGTTGGTTATTATACACGTTTTACGGGTTACACCTGATTAATCGCAAAAATTCCTATCGGTATGCTAAATAAACATTTTCATCGATCGCAAGAATTAAGCAGCGCGTTAAAAGTGTTATAAAATTGCTTTAATTTAAAAATAAAATGAGGATATAATAATAAATATAATACGGTATGATAGTAGATATTATAAAATATAATAAAATACAGTAATAAATATAATTCAGTATAACAATAAATATTATAAAATATAGTAATAAGTATAATTCAATATAATAATAAATATGAACATTTAAAATGCATCTCTTACGAATAAAATCGTACAACAACCCTCTCCTCCGTTGACAAGCTGACACGCTTCCATCTGTAACATCAAAAATTCTAAAAGATAAAATTAAAAACTGATCGCTTCGTCTTCGTTTTTAATTCGGGAATTAAAAAATGAAAATTCGAGAAAGATTGATGTCTTTCATCGAGAACGAAGCTCCCGAATATTTCCAAATCTATCACGGAAGTTCGACTACCGCCGCCTCCCCACCGTCTAATTTCCGTCCCTTTAATTATTAAAGAATGGAATCTGTCGGCAGACGATGATGGATCGCCGTAAATCACGGTAGAGGCCACCGGTGATGATTAAAATCCTTTCATCTAGCGGCATGATTTGCGAAACCCGTGGCCTCTCTCTCGCGGGCGAAATAAAAATGTCATTAAACTCGATGGATTTTTATTTCGTTAACCTCTGCCGCCTGTTATAAAACGAGAGTTTAACGATATATTCCGTCGTCGACGGGGTCGACGTGCATTTTCGACGTCGGGCAGCAAGACGATTTCCAACATACGAAATAGTTAAGGGCACTTAACAATTTTCTCTAATTTCATTTGTTAATTTTCGTCGACGCAGTTTTCTGTGTATATTTTACCGAGAGTTAATTTTTCGTCTATTAGAATTATTAATTCTAGAACACCCACGATAATAGGAAATGATTAGAAATAATATTAATATTATCAATAGATTGAAGCACAGTGAGCGAGAGATAAGATACCATATAATTAGAATTTAATTACAATTTCGCTTTAGAGGCCAGCTAAATTGATACACCGAAACGTATCGATCTGCGAGTAATTAATTGTTACGCCATACATATAGTATAATATAATGATATACATATATCTATTGCTAAAAAAGAAACTTAACGTGACAATTAATTATGCTTTGTACGCAATAAATACCAATTTAGTTGTACATATATTAATAACATAGACGACAATATACAGGAGATTTAGCTTGAAGATTAATATTTAATTTTGCTTTGATGCTTTAAGTTCGCTTTAAAGCTTTAATTTTGCTTTAAAGCCAAATCTATTCGAAACCCATCCAAATTTAAAGCCACATCAATTTTCATCTTTTTATACATACATTATTCGCGGCACATATTATACACAAATATCCTTAGTTTCGCATTCCCATCGAATTCGAGCACCGGCGTTCGCTTAAAGCTTCGAATCCCGAATTAATTAGCACGCGTCCACCGCGGCGAACTTTTTTAATATTCACGGAAAAAGCGGCGGGATTACAAGTTCACCTGGAAAGAGGAGCGGAGGGAGAGGGAAGGAAAGTTTTTTTCCCGGGGAAACCGACGTCTTCGACGCACCGGGCCCTGTCGAAGCAACAGAACACCGGAGCCACGGGGCAAAATAGTTTTTCGAGCGACGGGGTCCCGTGTCCGCGAACGTGATCGACGTAATCGGCCGGCTAATTGAAAAAAGTAGCCGGCGATCATCATTCCACCGCGTCTATTTTTCTCCCGTGCCCGTCGACCTCTCTTCCGCCGACGCGACCACGACGTCGGCGGGGAGGAGGGCCGGCGACGATGATCGTTGACGCGGTATCAAGATCGATGAGCACGCGATAAAGCTGCTCAACTGGTTCCGTTTGGCAACCTCCGACGGCTTTCTTTTCTTTTTTCTTTTTTTTTCTTTCGTCGAGGCTGATCCGACGGGAGGCGGGATACATCAGCACGGATTCATGGATCCGTCACTACTTTCTTTCGCTCGCGTCTGCTCTACAACGATCTTTA
>NW_027582047.1:0-3509 GCF_028453695.1 Augochlora pura
GGCATCTCGTATATATTCTTTATTTATTTACAGTTAACACCAACTATATATCTGTAACTATTATAATTCGTAAACGTCCTCTCGCTTCGATAGCTCGAGAGAGTCTCTTCGACTGACTGTCAATTCAACGACTCCGTGACAACCCCGAACTTCTTCTATTTCCTTAGGGGTTGTTCACTATGAAGTATTTCTTCATTACGGCGACTCCACATGACCGCCGTAACAATATATTTGATTGTGACATTGATTGTCACTCATTGTACGTAGCCTGTTTTGCAATCGCATAGTACATATGTTTTGATGCCAAATCGGCTTCTTTTAGATGGTATGTACGGTTTAAATGAGAGTCTACCTTTGAATAATAACAGACTTTCGTCTATGCATAAGTTTTGAAATGGAGGAAACGAATCTTTAAATGACTTTTAAAGTTTATTGCAAAGACTGCTGATTTTATGTAAACAGTCAGAAGATTTCTCATTATGATTTACAAAATGTAACTTTTGCAATAATGTTAAATACCTGTCTCTAGACATAATATCTGTTAGAGTTATAGGAATATATTTACTTAAATCTATATACAATATGCATGAATAAACCTTTGTCCATGCGTCTACATCCGGCGAGAACTTTCAATCGACTACAGCGCACGCTCACCAATCACACATCTCCAAACCTCCTCTCAAGTCGCACGCGGATTGCAAACACATATCTCCAACAATATCGGTAAAAATATCTGATCTTAAAAGTTTATCCCGTGACCAATACTCGCTAAGTCGTAATATTTTGTTTCGCGACATTAGCAACGTGCATGCGAGGAAAGAGTATAGTTCGTCAACAGTTGTCCCAATGTTCTGATTAGATATATTATTGTTTACTGTATATGCCTAATAGTTATTTGTTGTTTCATTTACTATGAAGCTCACAAGTTCAGATAAAAAAAATATTTCGAAATAATCTAATTCTGAAGAGGAGAATTTGATGTCATCTCTCAAGAGTCCAGCATTGGAGGAATGGAATTTGTGAAATTTTAAGTCAACGTTGTCCATAGTCCATTGCATGTTATTAGAACTCGGAGGTAAAGCATGAACGACATCATCTTCTTCTGATTCGGAGGTACCAAGTACATTTTTATTGGGAATGCTCATTACCTTTCTTCTAGCACACTTATTATTTATTTCAATATCACTATCAGAGTACGATGAATTACCAAACGTGGCATACCCCTTATTTTCGTTTACCCTTCTTCTTAGCCAATTTATATTCATTATCTTTAAGGTATAAAAAATAAATAAAAAATTAAAAACAAAATGCAATGATGCGGAAAATAAAAAACATAAAAATACATACCGTAAAAATGTTTCAAACGAGTAAACCAACTCAAGCAAGACTACTGTTAAAACGTTAATTAATCTTATACTGATGTTCTATAGCCAGCTAAAAATCTCAGAGTGTAAAGGCAATGCCAAAGAAATGCGACGGAAAACGCAGTAATTATAGTGATCGTCCGTCCGAAGTGAACACCTGGTGTTGTTATGACTGGAGTCAGGTTATGTGTATCTGGCACTGGGTAACTCTATAGTCACCGCCCGTCCGCAGCGCGTATGTGGCGCTGGGTGACTATAGTCACCGCCCGTACGTAGCGAGCGTCGGGCGTTCAGTGACTATAGTCACCGACCGTAACGGAAGGGTTAATCCTTTTTCAGCCACATATTTTCTAGGCACTATCGCTTCGAGGGCTTCCATCTCCAGAGCCCTGGTAACCGTGGCTCTGAGAGGTACAAAACCCTCATAACGCAGCCTTCTCCCCACCTCTTCATTGGCCAGCGCCGTAACAAATTGAGAGGCGGCCAAATGATCTCGAACGTCAACTGGACATTCAGAGAAAGCTGATTGCGCAGGCCTCTCAACCTCCGTGGCCAAAGCAGAGATTGGCTCCCCTTACCGTTGTCTATAATTTTGGAAACGAATATAATCCAATTTCGCGAAATTTTTTCGCCCAAAGCGAAATTCGATCGCTGAAACTACTTCGCGAAAATCGAAATGTTTCTCAGCGGGGAGAGATGTCAGTACACTTTGAGTCGGACCATCTAACGAAGCAACTAAGGCAGCAGCCTTCCTCGCTTCGTCCCAGCCATTAATTGTCACTACCATTTCAAATTGAGCTTGATACTCTTCCCAAGACGTAAAGCCGTCAAAACGTGTCGGCTTCACCGCGTATCCCAAATCATGTACGAGCCCCCCCCCCCCCCCCCGTTCCTTGACGCGAAGGCAAACGATGGTACCGACTGGGAAGTGGGCTCTGGGACTCTCGGAGAAGAAGGGTTTCTTGTAATATTTACATCATTGTTTACAACATTATTTACACTAATCTCCGAGTGTCCCAATGAGGAGGATGCCGCGAAATTTACATTATTTACACCGCGCAAAGAGTCCAATATCACCAGGCATTTGCTCTCGATCCTAGTGATCCTTCCTTTCAACTGGACTTCCCATACGGACGCAGCAGCCCGCTCACGTTCCTCGCGCTCAGCCCTGCCGGCGTCCAGACGCGCCTCAAACTGCCGCTGCTGCTCCTGCAACTGTTCGCTTATCCCTCGTTGGAAATTTTCAAAAAGGTTCGCCAATGTGGGTGCCACGCCTTCCGGCGATTCTTGGATCCCGGACGAGCCCCCAATATTGCGCGTTCTTTGAGACCGTCGCGGCATCACGTATTATCTTTATTAACTTATACAACTTTAACAACTATTAGCTATAATGAAATACAATGATTCGATCGTTCGGTAAATGTCCAGCTCGATAGACAGTATTCGGATTCGCCTCTCGACTAACTATCAATTCAACGGCTTCGTGACAACCCCGAACTTCTATTTTCTTAAGGATTGTTCACTGTGAATTAATTCTTTATTACAGCGACTCTATATGATCAACCGCCGTAACAATATTATTGTGATTGTATAGTTTATGATCACACAACGCTGTTTTTAAACCGATAAAAAATACAATATTTAAACGTTATCTGGGACCATAACCTATTGGAAATGGGTGTTTTAATATATTTAAACTAAGGTATAGTTTTAGAAAGGAACTCTATTTCACGGCGCGTGAGGAAGCTCTTTTCTCTGGGGATGATTTACAGTACTGAGAGTCAGCAATATGCTCAGCAATAACTTCACTCAGATTATATGGGTAAAATGTCACGAAAGAAAAAAACTTGTTATACTGTTTAACCAGAAACAGAAGCGTACGACAGGTGTACTGTTTGTGGAACGCACTGCTCGAGAGTGATTCTTGCCTGGACTGTTTCTGGTCAGTTGTGCACGTTTTGTCTTTAGAGTATAACAAATAAAGATCGGCGTAATCATGGCAACTAAACACTGCCGAAGTTCAGCTCGGTTGGAAGATTCTGAACCGTGTTGTCATCTTTTTATTCCGGCAAGGGAATTCCAAGGCGACACCGGTCATCCATTCGGTGTTCGTAACAATATTATAAAAAAAAAACTTGACGGGGC
>NW_027582048.1:0-3509 GCF_028453695.1 Augochlora pura
ATACGAAGAAACATAAAGTTACCAGAATTTTGGGATCAGGGACAAAAAACCGATATGTACGACGCCCGTGTAGAGTTTGTGCTGCTGGTAAAAAAAGAAGCGAGAGTAGTTTTATGTGTGCTGAATGCTTAGTACCTTTACACCTTGGACAGTGTTTTCAGAAATATCACACTTGCGTTAAATATTAACCCTTTGAGTGCTATGGGCGCATATGTGCGTCCAGCGAAAGCTATCGATATAGACTATGGACGCAAATGCGCGCTCTGCAGATGTCATCGGTATGGACTATAGACACAAATACGCGCTTGGCAAAAATAATTAGTGTACTATGCAACACTCGCATATCTTGTCACTTAGCAACGATGAAAAACAAAATTTTGTTTTGGTCTTCAGTTAGTAACTCATTTCCTCTGTCACGTACAGTTATAATTGTTGCATTGGCCTATTTACTTATAGTGCACGTAATTTTCATATTGATATCCGCCCCTGTTTCATACTTTAAAAATGTGTGCCAATTTTAAAGAAATTATTACAAGAAACTGCAGCGATGACGACTTGGATGAAACGGCAGATTTAAGCGACAGTTATGATGACGAAATACAGGTACCACGCGAATATGTTTCACTGTCATCAGATTCGGAAGATACAAAAAATAGCTTGAATAATGGGATAGTTAGATGTAGAAGGAACAATAAACGGCTAAGAATACCTCACATCTACCGATGAGAATGATTTGAATTCAAATTGGAATTTAGAAAGATCCGACTTGAAGTATTCAGTCCCCGGCGATTGTCAGCGCCAGCCGCATGCCGTCCGTATGGACCGCATAAGCCGCGAGTATTCAGCACTCAAAGGGTTAAAATTTTTGTTTTCAGGTTACGTTATATATATGTAATAATCTACCAGGAAATGAGAAACTGTTTTTTTTATAATTATAAATTACGAAGTAAGCCACGGCCGCTCACAGGGTAGTCAGGGAGAGGACGGCCATGAAGGTCGACCGCCCGCTGTAGGGAACTGTATAGGTTCTTCGGTGACCATGACGGTTGGAGAGGACGGCCAGGAAGGCCGGCCGCCTGATAGTAGTAAAAATTCCATTTGATCAAAGTTGCTTTCGTTGCTCGCCATAGAAGTTAGCAAAGAAATTGATCAAAGTATAAACCTGTAACACCCTGTAACCTGCTAATTAGAATATATCTCCTTTCGTCCTCAGTAATCCATGTATCCTGTGTCATAAATCCATTCCATCAAGCACTTCCCCTGACATCCCGCTACACCATTAACACGTTCCGTGCCGCGTGGGGCGTATACGCCCCACGCTGAACTTTCCGTTCAAGCCATTTGGTATTATCATTGTAAAATGAAGAATTTTTAAAAAATTCATTATGCAGTCAATTATGGATATCTTAATACTATTGCTGATGCCCTCATTTAATCGTAGGGCGTACACGCCCCACGCGACGTGATGGGCAATTTTTCTTTACTGTAACTTGTTTTAACTACATTTCTCTTATTCCGATCAGTCATTTATTCGCGTGTAAATTTAGGTTCCCAGTCGGCAAGAAACTGTACTGTAAAGGTTGTAACATTCTGCGATAGTTGTGTGGATAAACCACACTTATGTTTGCCATGTTTTAACAATGTTCATCGTAACATCCCTTTGTAATCGCATACAAACTTGAATTTAACTAAAATGTTATATTTTAAACTGATATAGGCATGATAAAAAAAATTATATGTGAGGATGCAACTCGCTTGGCATAATAATGTTCAGCCAGGTATTTGTTAAACTAATTCCTAGAAAAATAAATTTATTGGTTTGTTGTGTTATGCATGTTAAACTATACAACCTTTCCTTGATAATTATGATTTTTGCACTATTTTAATTATTGTAAGGCATACGCCAGAAACAAAATAATACAAATTTAAAGCGTGGGGCGTATGCGCCGTGAGAAAGATTCGGGGCGGAAGGCACCAAACCAATTATTTTTGGGATACATGAACTCGAAAACCAGGCCTCCATGTTAGAGAATGTTTTGAAAAATACCACACGATGGAGAATTATAAAACATAATTTCTATACAAAAACATATCACTAGATGACTGTATTAAATAAAGATATATCTAAAGTTCACAAAAGAATTACCAAATCTTGTTTATCCATCGTAATCTTACGTGTTATTTATCCCTGCTCTTTCGACGGAAATTATTTCCGACCAGTACGATACCCATGTCCAAATTTAATACGACCGCAAAGGGTTAAAACGTTTCGTGCCACGCGAGTTTTACAGGATTGCCTGCGACGCTACGATGCATTTTCTGTTATGAGACACATATAATATTGAAATATTATCTGCAATAGATAAGTTACAGCGTATAACCATATTTGACACACTAATTCGATGAAGGGTCACCGGTTATTCCTTGCAGCCTCATATTTCTCCAGAGTCCTTTATTATAAAGTAATCGAATCCATTATGCTCTATGGTGCTCCAATGTGGAACTAATGGAACTACGATGGGAAAAAATGAAAAGACCATAGAAGCGGTTCAGAAGAACATTCTTTGGAGAGTAATCAAGGTAAATAGAACTACATTACTTCATGCATTATGTGTATTGGCAAGGATGCTACCAATTACGTTGCTAGCTGACGAGAGGAGAAGAATTTGCGGCAAACTGTTGACATACAGTAGCGGTCAAAAATTTAAGACGACGAATTTAATTTCAATTATACACGTGTAATGTAAGTACTATCTTTCCAATCAGTTTCTTATTTTGGGATAATGAAGGCAAATGCTTGACCTTCTAATTCTCGAAGGCTCGTGTGTTGTAAACATTATTGAGTCAACAATATTGACTTTGTTTTGAGTGTCTTTAAGTAGCGGACATTAATTTAAGACGAATCGCTTATGAGATATTTACAGTCAGTTTCATTCCACGGTTTTACCGATACAGGTGAATACTGTGTATCTCGTCGCTTTAAGTTTATCTGTGTAGGACAAAAGCATGGGTAAATCTCGCAATTTATGTACAAACGAAAGAGAACAAATTGTAACACTACGAAAGCAAAAAAAACATTTCTGGAAATAGCAACCCTATTAGATAGATCCGAAACTGCTTATAAGCAAACATAGTATAAATTTTTAAAGTTCCGCGATTTTTCTGATCGACCAAGGAGTGGTAGACCTCGAAAAACGACAGCAAAAATGGATCGTCGAATTCATCGCTTATGCGAGAAAGAACGTTTTCATTCTGCAGTTGACATAGCAGCTGAAATAAATTCTAATAATGCTATGGCAATTAGTGCTAGAACAGTTAGAAGGCGATTGCAAGATTTCCAATTAAGGGGACGAAGACCCCGTAAGAAACCAATGTTGAGTCAAAAAAATCGAAAAATGAGACTCGCGTTCGCTAAAACTCATAAGCATTGGACGAGTGAAGACTGGCAAAAGGTATTATTTTCGGATGAATCAAAATTCAATCGTATCTCTTCCGACGGAATACAATAT
>NW_027582049.1:0-3508 GCF_028453695.1 Augochlora pura
AAAAATAACAGTTGCAGTCGAATCTGAAGGAAAATAAATGTAATGTAATTTCCTATTTCAGTATGTTAGTAACTAGGTATCCGTTTCCATTTTCCATGCGTATTAGGTAGTTTATACTGTAAAGGTAAAGACGTATGGATAGACTCTTAACTCATTGTAAAAATATTGTTAACATTATGTAACTACATATGTTTAAAACGAACACGTTCATACGTGTTGAAACCTGAGATGATATAATCGGTCAGGACTTTCCGGTGGACCGACTATAAGCCTTTACTACGGTCTGGGTCATACAGCCCGAAAGGGTCTAACCGTAAAAGGGTTACACGCTGGAACTTTAGAATTACTTACACGTTTCGGTGCTAACACAGGGGTTAAGAGCGTGTCGCTAAATCAGGCTATTAGCAAACGCAAATAGAAGTAAGTTTACGTTCATTAGTTTCGAGAAGTACAATCAAGGAAGGATCCCGAGGCTTCGCGACGCGCGGACGAATCCGCTTTTTCGTAGTTTCATGGTTCGACCCGAGGTTTCGGTCGGGTAAGTCCGTGTTTCAAAGCTTCCTGGAACTTTCTCCTTCGGTCCGGCAAATAACGCGAAGTCTGCGTCGTAGACGATGTCGCGGGGGGCGGGGCGGTGGCAACGAATAAATCGGGAAGAGGAAGAGGACAGAATGGCTACTCGCCAGCTTGGTAAGAGGAAACTAATTCCGCACGCACAAAAGGATGGCCCTTCCGCGTGGAAAGGGAACACGGCGGCGGCGAAAGGGACGGAGGTACGAGCAAGAATTATATTGAGAGACGAAGAGGCCATATTGAACCAAATCGAGTCAAAGGGACTGCCTCTTCACAATTTATAGCGTCGTGGAACGAACGAAAGTGTTTTTCATGGACTCGCGACTATCCCAGAGGCTCTTGACAAGAGCCGAGGAAGAATTAAGCGTTTGTGAAGATGCTTCATGAAATATGCAACCAATGCTTTTGAAGTTCTGCCACGGATCTACATGAAAGAGGAGATTTACACGGGATGATCGTGCTGTTATCTTTGATTTTAATTCGATGAGCTAATCCATTACGTGCTCGTATCGCAACGGTGAAGATTTGACAGGGTATTGGTTGCTGTGTTAATTAATTCGTAACTTATACTTCGTATTAATTACGAATCAGCAAAATATAATGTAAATAATATCTGTATCGAAAATTACCGCATTTAGCAGATTAAGTGCTTCCGAAAACAATTATATAATATGAAATAAAGTAATATAAAAGATTATAACAGTTTATACAAAGTGTAATAATGTAATAATGTATTCAACTGTAGCGCAACCGATTTCTTAACAAATCAGATCCAAATCACTAAACGAAGTTTCGCGTGATACCAAGAATATCGAGAATTCCCACGAGTTACTTTAAAAAAGTAAACACCCCTGCAAATCGTCTTAGGACATCTACCAACGGATGTCGATACGACTCCTTCAAATAAAAAAACAATCTTTTTAATTGCACCACATTCGAGCCGATAAAAAAAGTCGATAGAAACACTGCAAAATGTCACGCAGGAACTGATGAACGATAAGTATCGACGAGAGGGTCGTATCGATCATCGAGGGTTTCGTCGAATGTATTTTAGGAACGACGCAACGATGCCGGCCTGATCGCTTTTGCGGTCGTAGTGGTAGAAACCGATTTAGTTACGGCTGCACACACGCACTATCTATGAACGTTTATAGACAGGAAGCCATAGCAAAGCATACGTTTGTACGCAATTCGACGTTTGCGACAGAAAAATGGGGAACGTGGTATCTGTTTGAGGTTTAGCACAAAGTATGAGTTTGATATTGCGAATCATTATCGACAAAACGGTTTCCACGTACATACGTATCGATCAGTTCCTTTGGTTGGTCCAATGTAACATTTAGTTACGTGTATCATGTTGGTCGGACGGTTTGCCGTCTACCTTATTATTCAAGCGAGAACGTGAACGCGTGTGTATAGTCATGTGTGTACATTTTCTGAGAAAAGACCCGAGTTACTTTTTAAACGTTATGTTATTGAACGATCCTTTGTATTTTCTGTGCCTCTCGGAAATACTACGAGAAATGTGTGATACAAGCGTACGTGCGTTAGGGTAACAAAGCTACCCTACGTGTATTCAATATTTTCATTCTTACATATTGATTATTGTTGAATAAAAGTATAAATCCAAAGACCTTAGCAAATTTAATACACACAACCTTAAATAACTTGCAAGAATGGTTAAATAAGTCTCGACCCTAGGCTCTAAAGACTCGAGGAATTATATTTAGCATGAAAACAAGCCAACCATATACCTCCAAAATTCTTATGAATGGTATAGATATTAAATTTGTGGACACTATCAGAATACTCGGACTGCTCTTTGACAGCAAACTAACCTGGACCACGCATATCAAATACTTGAAGAAATCATGCCTGAGAAGATTAAATGTAATAAAATCTCTAGCCAATAACAATTGGGGGTCAGATCAGGAGACACTCCTTAATACCTCTCTAATTTTGCTCTAATTTTATCTAAAATAGATTATGGACCAATAATTTATAATTCAGCTAAACTCAGAGTATTACAACTCCTTGAACAGATACATAACGCTGCATTAAGATTAACCACAGGGCTATACCGTACTTGCCCAATAAGCGGTTTTTTATTTGAAGCTAAAGAGATGCCGCTTGACCAAAGAAGGAGATTATTATGCGTCTCATATGCCTTGAAAATATCCTCTACACCTGACAATCCCACCTTTAATTACATCTTCAAAAACAAGTACAATAACCTAAATTCCAAAAAAACTTATCTACCGGGCCCTCTTTAGATTAAAATCAATGAACTCCTATCCTCCTCTGCATTAGAAAAAAATCCCAATTATAGAACACAAACAGGAAACAATAGCACCTTGGACCATCTCAACACTCCAAATTGATATAGATTTAGCCGACTCTGCAAAGGATACAAGAAGTAATCAAGAACACATTATCAAATTTTTAGAACTCAATAACGATAAATATCTCCACCATAATAAACTGTACACAGACGCCTCAAAATCAGATCATGGAGTAGGTTATGCCATCGTCATGGGAAACGAGGCATTTAAACATCGTCTTCCTAACCAAGTGTCTATTTCCTCTGCTGAAACCTAAGCAATATATGACCCCCTAAAACTAATCCAGGTTAACAACTCCCAAAATTATGTTAATTACTCCGATTCTATGAGCGTCATCCAAGCATTACTTAACCTCCTTGAAAAAGAAAAAAGTGAACTAATTAAAAACATCCTAACGCTATACACTGATCTCACCAGGCTATACAAAAATATAACTATAGCATGCGTACCTTCCCACCAAGGAGTAAGTGGGAACGAAAAAGCAGACTCCAGTTCTAAGGAAGCAACAACTTCAAGAATATCGTTAGAATGCAATGGAATCAGACCTGGATCACCTCTAAAAGAACAAAAATCCACAATGTGGTTAAAGACTT
>NW_027582050.1:0-8982 GCF_028453695.1 Augochlora pura
CCGAAACTGTAATGCTATTGTAACTTGATAGATGGCCTGGAAGGCTTTAACGGAGATCTTACGAAAGAAGACCGACGGCGCAATGTGCATCTTGCACTTTACAATGGCCGGAGGTCCGCGCTGGTTAATAACATCGGGAAGCGACTTTGTCTTCCGGTGAACGTAATTAAGACGACGACCGTTTAATGAACGTGTTTCGTGTCCTTGTAATATTGGGAACGTAAAAAATAAGAAAGCATTGCGGGTGTCGTCGATCGCAGATCTAGAGTACCGCGCGAAGGTTTTTCAGAAATGGACAATGTGCATCGTGCACTTTATGAGAGTGCATCGGTGCGCTTTACGACGGTGCATCGTTTCACCTTATGAGATTTTGTGCAAATTATGATGGCAAAGACGACTCGGTTTTCTGACGAATTCAATGAACGCGTTGACTGACTCGGAAATCAATTACTATGACCGTCGTCGTACCAGCGATCGCTACGATCAATTTGAAATTGTATCGTAGCCAGTTTTAGGTCGTACGCGAATCGTGTACGAGTGGCGCGAGCACGCGAGCGACGAATTTATGTATAATTAACAAGATTAACAGGTTGATTGCCGAATCGATCATCTACGTGCGAGTGACACACTATTCTTCGATCAGTTTCGGAAATAAATTAGCGCCGTGAAATATCAGAGCACGGCAGAGCGGTATCGATGAAGCCGTCACTTTGCGCAATGGCATCTTGCTAATTTTCGGTCCCCTTGATCAAGCTACCATTCTATAATACCATTGAAGTTATAACGACAACCGATATCGTAGTGCCATTGAAGTTACACGCGTCCAGCCAGGTTCGCGACGTTCCTCTCAACGAAGATTACATTAAACGCGCGCGTCGCGCAAAGGATCGCGTAAATTCCGACCGAGGAATCCGCTCGGTTCGCGATAAAAGTGATCAACGGGTTGCTCGCCGCGCTGTTCCATCGGTTTCGGAGATCAATTTTTATCGAGTAATGTTCCGGCGTACCGAGCCTCGTTCGCGTTTACATTATGCAGAAGCGTCGATTGCGACACTCGAAACCGCGGAATTGATAGATTGCGACCGTCTATTCCGTCGCGTCGATTGCAACTTTTCAGCCCGTAGAATCATGGACTGCCACTTTTTATTCCGCGGAATCAATTGCAACCTTTCCGTCCGCGGAAACGTCAACTTCGATTCTACAGCCGGAAGAGGCCATCGATCGCAACGCACTGCCAGTCGGATGGTTATCATCGATTGCAATTGTCCGGCATCGGTGGTATCCTGCACGATGCTGTTCCGATCGTGCGACTCTCCTCTCGAGTTCCTAATCCCACCGATCGACGAAATTCTTCGCACGTAATATTCGACGCCCTCTCTTCCCGCCATTCCACCGAAAGATCATTCAACGAATCCTCCCCTGTTTGCTCTCTTACGTCCATTCGTTGACACGTTCGCGGCCGTCACACACGCGTCGGACTACCCGCCCTCTCGTAGTACACGTAACAATGGAGTTCGATTGCGTTGTTTTCTGATCGAATGCGCGATGCCCAGGAATCCTCGACATCGTTTTAAAAGGTCGCCGAGGAACTTCGTAAAGTCGGACTGTAATATCGGGCTGACAGGAGACTGTACAGGGTATGTATTCCGTCTAGAAAAGTACAGTCGTACTACCCCGTCGAGTGAGTATATAGTTATTTAACAAGGATACAATGAGACAGTCACCTCGCAGAGACAACGGCGAAGATACCGAACAATGCGGCCCTGGCGTTCGCTCGAACAAAATCCTCCAGGAAGACACCCTTATCTTAAGCGATCGTTACGCTGTGGATTTTTACGCGAGACAAAGGCGAGTCGGATAAAAATATTTGTCCCCTTTGAATCGTTACAGCAATTAGTATCCAATGTAAAACTGTTCGCAAATTCAGCGAACGCGTTCACAATTTTCTCTTCGATCCCAGCGTCGCCAAAAATCCATGAAATCCGCGGTCAAACAACGACGACTTTTGCACACAGTTCCAAATAGTAATCGCGTCGAATCGATCTCAGACGGTTGAAGTAATCGCGATCTAATCGACCGATCGTCTGCAAAGATCCATCGTTCGGTACCGCGGACGCAAAGGTCGCGGAAAGAGGGCGAAACCACCCCGGCCGTCTTGTTTAGGCGAACGCGAGACCCGCGGGCCAGGTTAGCGCGACCATACCCAGGATAGATCGTTCACCGGCGATCGATTCGCCGCCGAGCAGTCCCGTTTTCCATATGAAATTAGTCCGCAGATTTATCGCGACGATTACAAGCTGGTTATTCATGGCGAACCCTTAACACCGTTCCCCTATCGATGGACTACATCTATCCCTTTCCCGCGGTTATTAGAAAGGAGACGTCGACGGAGCCGTCACGGGGCACCACAAGGTAGCAGAAGGCAGTACGCGGTAGCAGAAGGCAGTACGAGGTAGCAGAAGGCGGTACGAGGCAGCAGAAGGCGGTCCTAGATCCCTTTTGCGCGAAAGGGATCCGTCGCCACCTTCGCGAAGATCATCTTCCGACGAGCGGCAAGGTGGTGGTCGAGGGTATAGCAAGTTTTCGAGACATTCGTCCGTCCGTCACCGTAGCGGGTAGCAATCTCTCCGGAAGTCCTCCTGCGGGTCCTTGACAGAGTTGTTTCCGTCGACTTTGAACCCTCCCTTCCCCTCCCCTCCCTCCCCCGCGCGGTTATTAGAAAGGAGCCGTCGAGCTAAAACTCGAGGTTCGCCGTGACAAGGTAGCGAAAGACGGCGCACTAGTTAGCAGAAGACGGTTCTAGATCGAGCGATCCTGTTTGCGCGAGGAGGAACTAGCCGCCACCTTGGCGAAAGATCATTCACGGGTATAGGAGCGGAGAGGTGCGGCACGGCGCGGCAAGTTTTTGTGAACAGTGTTGATCATAAAAAATTCATTCACCCGTCACTGAAGCGAGTAGCGAGCTTCCCGGATTGTTATCCTCCCGAAGACGCGCGCGCCTCCGGAAAGTGATCTGCGGTCTTCCGGGCGGCGGATAGATCGAACGGTAATTATCGACGAGGCGATGGTCGATCGTCGAACACTAATTTGCCGAGTACACGCGACGGTAGCGCGGTTATAGTGTCGCGGCGACACTGGTGGGCACACGACGCGCGACGCGGACAAGGCCAGGAAAAATACGCGTACGCTCGCGACGATCGCGGGCTGAACACTGGCACGTCGCGTCGCCCGGACTTTTAGTTCGTGGCGCCACCGAGAAGCGTCGCGACGCTTCCCGCGCCCCACTCCGGGATTCAGCCCTTGGTCCGTAGTCCGTGTCCGTGCAGGTCGGCTAGCCGGCTCGACTCGGCTCCTTCGAATCGTGCGGCGCGTTTCATGCTATCCCTCGCCCTATCTCCCTCCCTCTCTCTCTCTCTCTCTCTCTCTCTCTCTCTCTATCTATCTCACTCCATTTCTCTCTCGCTCTCTCGCGCTAGCTGTCTCTCACCCTGCTGGCAGAGGCATCGCCCTCGCCCTCGCCCTCGCCTCACCCTCGCCCACGCCCGCGCCATCGCCCTCGACCCGATCCTTCTCGTATTTCTATTATCAATCGCCGTGACGCCTCCTATCATCACCTGCATCTCTGTAGTCTTCCGACGTCGACGACGACGTTCGCGTCGCTCCGCCGTACGACGAGATGACGCGCGGCTTTACGTGAAACTACCCAGGCTAGTGGCGCCAGTCATTCTCGGCTGGCCAATTACTGTGTGCCATTTCTTTGCTCGCGAATATAATTAACTTTATACTCGTCTCGCATAAAACGTGTCCATATATTATTTTTTTCTATCGAAAATCAATCTCGTTATTTGAAAAAAAGGTAAATAAATCTATGTTAAAAGCGTTGTCGTCGCTAATGCAAACACTCCAATGACTTATTATTATATTACACGGATATCGACTGTACCATAAATCGGGACGCTGTGAAAATTTGTAGCACGGGATAGAGAACAGTGTGTACGCGCGTCCGCAAAAATTACACACGGTTATATTTCTGTCGAAAACATCCCCGCCGGCGCGAAGCGTCGACGTATTAATTTTCGCGACCGCATTAATTTAGCAATCTGGTTACAACTCCGTGAAAACAGCCTGTAAATCGTCGACGGTCAAACTATTCCAACTCCGTGGAAAAAAGCTCGCGCAACGACAAACCGCGCGCACCCTCTCTCTCTCTCTCCCCTCCCCCTCCCCGTTGTCCGAAAACTCGGGACACGTTCCGGTTGCGTCCGCGGAACGCTTATTAGATCGAGAGCCACGGTCGCGCGATACACTTGAATACTTTCTGCGGCCACTGTACGCGGGGACGGTGTAGGAGAGTTTCATTAATCTTCCGCGGAATAAGATTTCCTTGTCCGTAAATAGAGAGCACCGACCGAGAGCGCCGTACGTTCGGCCAATGTATCTGAAAGGGAATTATTCGGTCAGCGATTTCGATTTAGGCGAGCACATGTATTCCCTTCGCGTGCACTTGCGTGCGGCCCGATCTCTCTCTCTCTCTCTCTCTCTCTCTCTCGTTAATGCTTCGATTCCGGCGCCGCGACCTTGTTGTTCCTCGGGAGGACAAACTCTCGATAATCATGATCGAAATCGTTTGTTTTTTTTTTTTCGTTCGCCTAGTTTTCGGTCCGCGTGACGAGATCGATGGACAGGACCGAAGCGAAATTTTATGAAGTTCCTGTTACCGGTTACTCGTCACTGCGGAACGCCACTGTAACTATTTCTCTGGGGGACGAACTGTATTTTATTTCCCATCTGGCGACTCGAACGCGCGTGTACAGTGTGTGCGCGTTACATGCACTGTATTGTACGGTGTTGCGTACGTGTATTGTACATTTTATATTACCGCGCTATGTTATAATTATTATACTTAATATTATGTCATATTATACAAGAATATTACTCACCAGCGTATACGTATATTATTATTCAGATTACGTTCATAAATGATAGGAGCAAGTCCACAGTTCAGAAAGAGTACTATGCGGCGAATGGGGTGGCGCAACGAAACGGTTGACTTCCGACTCGGCGGGGGCAGGTGTCGGATTGACAGAAACGGCGACAACTGTCGACGGGCTCGCCTAATTTTCGATAGACTCGGCGACGGGGCGGCTCGCTAGTTAGCCAGCCCGTTAATTGACTTCGTTAATGGCGACTGTTTCGAGCACTTCGGTACACGTTGCCGCTCAAACGGGGGCCTTTATCCTTGAAAAACTTGAAATCCTTTTTCCCCACGGTTTCTTTACGAGTCCGTCCGGCTCGGCGAAACATCGATTTCCTGTTTGACGACAACTTACGATTTAATGAGTGAGCGAGGCGCAGCCGAGGGAGAGAAAGTAACGAGGCGGAGCGTTTCTCTTTCCCTCTCTCTCTCTCTCTCCTCTTTGAATTTTTCAGTCTCCCCGACGATTTTTGAGCCGTCCAAAAGGTTTAGATTTCTCGCAAGTATCTGCGACGTTGGTAATAAGTTTTATGAACGTGTGTTTGGTGTTTAATTAATTTATTCGTTCTTTAGCGATTGATAGATTATTAATTGTTTTTTTTTGCCGTGGCAATCAATAATTTATTATCTGTGTATTTCATCTCTGTGAGTTCTTATATTATTATACATAAATATATATATATGTACATTTTATATTAGACATTTTATAGTACATTTTATTGGAATTATGGGTGACTTAAATAACTTTCTATTTATCAATATTAAACTTCCTTTTATTTCTTAATATAATTTCTTCAAATTCAATAATTTTTGGCAATTTTATATAATTGGGAAATTTGGCAAATTTCAATAATTTTTCAATAATTCAGGCATTTTTGTAAGACCGGGCGAATATCGTTTCATAAATAAATCTCAGTATATACCTTTATATTTTATATAGACATTTTATATATACTTTTTTAACACTTTACCGGTCGGTCATTGGGTCATACAAAAGCTCAATGTTAAATTTTCGATTTTATTTGTTTTATTAATCGCGAAAGATATTTAGGATTTAAAAAATGATATAATAATAACGAAGCTTACGGCAGTACAATCTAATACATTGATCTCAACGATAGATATTAAATTATTGGTTACTATGATAACCGATTCAGAGACGACCGGATGAGGGAAAAAGCTAATTAATAAGGTACCAGTCGGGAAAGCGTTAATATTAGATACATTTCGTGACAAATAAAATGAAAGTAACATGTTTGGAAATATGAAAATGTTAGTAGATTTAATTAGCCTATAGTAAACGTTTGCGGGCCGAACAACCGGTCGATAAAGCGTTAATACGAACAATGGTTCGCAACTCGTTAGCGGTTGCAAGTTATTCCAGATTAGTTGTAATAACCCGACTCTAATTTTCCCAACTCTGATCGTCTTTCCTTCTCTCTCGCTCCCTCCCCCAACCCCCTCTTTCTCGTTTACTCCATCGCGCGGTCGAGCGCGATCTTTCTATACTTTATATTGACTACGTCATTGCGGTAAAAGGAAGCTTATAGGGATTCTCGGTGCCGGCAGTCCCGCTGTAGTTTCCGCCGCGAGTGGAAACGGTAAGAACTCTCCTTTACGCATCCCCCTCGGTGTATCGGGACCGGAGCCTTTCAGCGGGATCGCGTCGAACGTTCCGCCGACTACGGGAATAACGAATAAGAAGGCGGCCACGGCAAAGAACCGGGAAAAATCCCGCCAAAGAAAATAAATGCGGCCCCCACTCCGCTTCTTACCGTTCCGCGCTCCTACTCCACTGTCCTGCACCCCGCTCTCTCTCTCTCTCGCTCTCCCTATCTCTCTCTCTCGCTCTTTTCCTCTCTCCGCGTTTATCGGCGTACACCGTTGTTTTTCTTCAGTGTTATCGAGGCATTGGAAGCAAGTTTCTGCGAAGCTACGCTTGCAACATCTGGAAATTAGAGGAATCGTCGTTCGGCTCGTTAATGTACGCGGTGTTTCCGAATAATTATCCGTGTATATAGGTGACGGTAGCGGCTGAGCGCGGAGCTTGGATGTTCGCGAACTTTTTTATTGGTCGACGTTTTTGAAACTTTTGGGATACTTCGATGGATCGTCGAAGGGGCTGCACGCGAATTTTTGCGCAAACGATCGAGCTTTGGATAACGTCGATACGGTGAATTATGTCCGAGGGTTGGATTTATGGTGCTTTTAAAATTTCAAAGATAGCTCGTCGCAGTATTTGAACAATCGAATAAATGTTCCCGTTTCATGTATAAACGACGTTGCTTGTAGTCGCCGTTGAGACACGAATCTGTTACAATTTCTTGCAAATTAACGATCCGTCGATGATCGACGTATCGACGTAATCTGCTATAGTTTAGCATCGAGCTGGGCAAACACCCGGCGGAACGTTGAAAATTTCAGCAGCGTTGCGAAAGAGATTGATACATATTTCAGGAGGCGATGGAAAACAGAATGGACAGGTGCCGAGAGCTAAAGTATCCGCGGGATTTTATGGCGTCCGCCGTGATTCCCGGCACGGTAATCGTCGAGTTTTAATGGCTCCGCTATGGCGATAATCGCCGTACGGATTTTTCCCGCTACGACCGTCGTCTTCCCCGTGGCCGCGAAAGGCCCGGCCACGCGGACGGTGCATCGTCCAAACACAGTTTTCAGCGGATTCGCGAGCTCAATTAGTTACTTCGCCAACTAATTAATCCTTTCGGTTCCCTAAACTAATGAATAAGTAACTATCGCCGTTTAATTGGCAGAAATTATGGAAAAGTTCTCCGCTTGATACGGCCGGCCAGGTATTTACCCGAGTAGCCATAAACCGTGCGCGAGCGCGCGCTATAGCAAACAGTTTAATATTAGAAATTGCTTGTCGATGTTCGAGCCGGGCCCTCCACTATCACCTGTTGAACTTTCGACTGTCAGCCATCCGATTGATTTCTTCGCCGGCGATACCAACAAGCGCGTCTACGAACCGTCATTCTTTTCGACCGGTTTATCCGTGCCGGCCATTTTACGGCGAGCCGATCGCGATCGCGCGCTTCGTTTTACCAGCGCTTCGAATCATATTTTCCCGGCTCTATAGAATTTATTTCCACGATGCGGCGGATTTCCTTACAGAAGTCGAACCACTCGACTGCCACCGAATGTATTACTTTATTGGCGCGCGGTGCGATTGGTCGGCTCGGACGCTGCTCTAATCTATTCGCGTTAAAATTGAGACGAACAAGGACGTCGCGCAGATCGCGGATGAAGAATCGGATGCAGGAAATTGGCCCGCTGCAGTTTGGATTTTCGGCCTCTGGTACAACGACAGAGAGCGCCTAGAGTTTAGAGGGATAACCAACAGCCGTCGTGTTTCCTGAATCGGATCCGGCCGTCGTGTTACGGATGTAACGTTCCCGACGCTGCCGAATCCGATGACGCTTGTTAGCTCGCTTGCGGTGATACCCCGATACCGATACCGATCCCGATAACGATACCGACCCCCGAATCTTTCGGCAAATGTTTGCGGAAACGATGCGGAACTCATGGCCGATCCTGCGCGGCGCCTACGTCGACGTCTAAATTTCTAAATCGTTTCCCAAGACGCGGAGATCTCGCACGCGATCTGTTCTAAATGACGAAGATGTGGAGAAAAAAAGATGCAAAAAATTCTGTCACAATTTTAAAGATATTCTTGAAAAACTCGGTTCTATGCCGAATTGCGAAGACGAAATGATATAATAAAATAAAACGGACAATACAAGTGAGGAAACAACGACGTCTGAACCGGAATAAATTGAAATACGGTTGCAACGGGTAATAGGAAACGTACTTCGGCGCGGATGTATAAAGATATCCGTAATTTATGTAACACGGGCGGGCGCGCCGTTTTAAGGAATTTGAATAATTCGGAAACATTTTCTCCGACAGTTTATAACGACGCGGCGGTATTTTTGCAGTCCGATGTAATTGACCCGCAAATACTGCCGCGGGCGTATCTCATTTTCGCT
>NW_027582051.1:0-3506 GCF_028453695.1 Augochlora pura
AGTCTATTGGCGAAAATGCGAAACGACTCGCGGCGACGTATAATTGTCCTATTTTTTGCGAGGGGGTGCGGCCGACGAAATTCACGGATAAAATATATATATCGGGCTCGTAGGTATTGTGAATTCGATATGAATGCGCGCATTCAGCGGCCGATTAATAAATACCGGGAGGAGGCATATATAGAGCTCGTAGGAGAGGCACAACAAAAAAAAAATATCAAATACCGGATCCGCGCCGCGCGCCATTGTGAATTTAATATGAACACGCATTTTGCCGGGGAGATTTATACCGTCGGAAAAATTCGGCGACCGGGCGGGGGAGGGAGGAGGAGGCGCTTTAATGTATCGTTCCCTGCCCGCGCTTCCTGTTGCCGTTTTATCGGGCATTAATATAGAGAGAGATCTCGTTAAACTAAAAATCGCTTCCCTGGAACAGATCCCTCTTTGAAACAATAAAAATCGCAAAATCGCGTCCGCCGTATCTTACCTCGTTTATTAGCGCGGCGTCGCCCGGCACGGTTCCTTTAATAATCGAATTTTCCGATCGACCTCGCGTTCCGGAACGAGCGACGCGTCCACCGCCACCGCCACCCCCACCCCCACCGCCCGCGCAAATAACCATGGAACGAATTCACAGCAGATCGCATCTAATTACCAGGTTGTCCGTCGCCGTGCTCCCACGGGAAAATCGTTGCAGGTTGTACGTGCGGCCTGTTAAAAAGCGCCGCCCGGAATTTCCTATAGCCTTTTGCCGGGCCGCCGTCCCTCGTCCAGGGACGTACACCGTCCCCTACCGGCACCTGTCGACTGTCCCGTACCAAGCCCCCGCGCCCGGTTCCCATTGGCCTGCGCCCCCTGTATTTTCCGGGGGAATGCAAATTCCGGGTCGCTGGCATCGACTCGATTCGATTCGGTTCGAGTCGATTCGACTCGATGTATCGCCGCGACGACGCGGAAGCGGACGTACGTGTGCGGAAAGATAGACGCCTACACCCCGGCGAATTTGTCCATATTCTATACGGCCCGGCTCGTGTCTCGGCTGCTCGTCGACGAGTCGCAAACTGCCGCGAGACACTCCCTGGCGAACTTCGTTCCATCGCAACCCCCACCCTTCTATGTTCAGCGGCAGCAACGTGGGATCTTAAGGGAAGACTGTGCGAACTTCGACTGCGTCTCGCGGCATCGATTTCGCTGGAAATTACTCCATCGGTTCGAATAATCCTTGGCACGGCGGGAAGGATTGTACTATACTATACTGTATGATACTGTACTGTGCTATACTATAGTGTATGATACTGTAGGATACTGTACTGTACAGTACAATACTATACTGTATGATACTATACCATACTGTAGTGTACAGTACTATACTATACTGTATGATACCGTACCATACTGTAGTGTACAGTATGCTGTATCATATTGTACTGTACTGTACTATACTATACTGAATGATACTGTACTGTATTGTACGATACTATACTGTACGATTCTGTATGATACTGTACTGTACTATATTGTACTATACTACAATATTGTACTCTGTTATATTATATTATACTATGTATTACATTGTACTGTATCGTACTATACTGTATTATATTATCGTATATTATATCACGTTACATTATATGTATAGAAAAAGAATTCTACAAGTTACGTGTCTCCGCATCAGTGAAACAGTAACTGTCGCAGGAAATTAGACTCATCGACGATCGAACAGCCCGTCGACGACCCACGCCGCGCAAAGTTCCCGTCACCCTGTTCCGTTCTTCCGCGATATATCTTCTCTGTCCTAGCCATGTTTGACTCTGCATAGAGAGAGAGGGAGAGAGGGTCGCGTTTGTTCACGGATGGGATGGCGAGAGGGAATCGTGCTTGTCCGTAGAACGGTGTTCGACTGCAGAGTTTGTAGTTTTTGTTCGCGTTAAGCGCTGACGAATCGGCCGTTCAACGAGTCGAAGCGACGCCGCCGTTATACTTTACGGATATTATTCACGGTGTATGGGGGGCAGTGGGGGGGGTTTTCGCGGGACGCGACGTTGAAGCAGGAAGTGCCCCGAGCGCCATTACGGTTAACAAACTGATCACGTACACGGCGAAAGGGGGCGGTGGTGGTGTTGCAACAGTGGAACCCAGGAATAATGATTCGGGGCGATGCGCGGAGTCGTTGGGGAGAAAACGAGCGGGGGCGGGCCGTTGTTTAAAAAATTAGTTTACCGGAAAACTCGGGATATTGTGCCTACCGCGGGGCGAAACTGGCATTGATGTATATCGGCGATGGCGAACCCCACCTCGAAAACTTTTTCAGCCGGCGCATCTCGCGCTGCTTCAACCCTTTCGACCGTGATAACTAGTCGGACTCGTGATTTCGTGCATGATTTAGTAAGCATGAACGTTATTAACACTTTATCAACCGGTTGTAAAAACTTCGATTAATATTAAATTTTTGTTTTCATTTCAATTTTATTTATTTTATTAATCGTTAGAGATGTTTGATATTTAGAAAATTATACGTACAGTAACATTAAAGCTTACGGTAGTAAAATCTAAACACATTTATGATATTTAGAAAATATTTTATTAATATTTTTATATTTAGAAAATATCAAAAATTAACGTAAGTATGTTTTAATTATGTTGTCGTAAATGATTATAAATATATTCTAATCATATTTACGTAAATATTTGTAAATGTATTCCAATTATATTAACATAAATAATTGTAAAAAAATCCCGAGGAACAAAGGATCTCCCGAGACGAAAACCATCGTCTGCCGCTCGCCGTAAAAGCGCAAAGGGTTGAAGAAAACGTAACGGAAGGCGGAGCGACCGGAAGCTTGGCCGTCATCGAGCTTAATCACGGCTGTCGCTGGTAATTAGCTTCGGACGGTGGTCCGCGCGTGAAATTCTCGCAGCGACGCGATAATGCTCGTTCGCGAAGCCCGGCATTATCTCGGTGCCCGATACCGCGGCCAATTAATCCGCGGAACACGCGAAGGAGAAGACCCGAACCGGTAACGAAAAATAAGGGGAAGGGATCGGTCCTTGGTCGGTCCGCGCTCGAATGCAAATGGAGGATTTATGTAGAAGGGGGGGAAGGAGGGGGGCGGCGAGATGAAGGTAGCGGAAAAGGAGCCCCGCCATTTACCCCTGAAAGTTCGTCCTCCTTGGACCGTTCGCGGGACTTCGTTCCAAAGGGGAAGCGACTTCCACGGCGCCACGGGGGTAGGGAGGGAGGGAGGGAGGGACTTCCATCTCTTGCGGTCGATCCGCTAAGAGGAAAGTTCGCTCCGCGGAAAAAATCGCCGGGGGACGGTATAATCCCCGGCCCTGTCGTCTTTTCTGTGGAATCCCGCGTACAACGTCAGCCCTCCTCCTCCCCCTCCCTCGCCAAGCCCTTTGCGGAACGGTCCAAAGGTTCCTCAACCTTCTCGCCCGGCAAATCCGCGATCGATCGCCGGATCTCTCCTCCGCCTGGTAAAGCGTATTCGTCGCGAATATAG
>NW_027582052.1:0-3505 GCF_028453695.1 Augochlora pura
TATATATTTTTAATATAGTTATATTAGCTATATATAACTATTGTACATATACGCTTTCACATTAATCGTTTACATTATTAATTAATAATACCCTAAGATGCAGCTGCCTTAATAGCAATAGTAATTCTGGAAGTTGGTACGCATATTTATTTATTTAATATGCACTCTTTTTTAAATGGAACAGAATAAAAGACTTTGTGGATTGTAAAAGATAAAAACAAAATGAGATTACGTCTTGTAATGCTGGTACCTAATCTAATACTGCAATGGTATTGGCAACACTGATTGGCTACTTCTACTTTTAAGACGCCTACCAAAGTGACAGAATTACTTTAAATAATAGCAATTCTAGAAAAATTTGTTATACGTATTTATCTAGTCTTCGTTTCTTTTTAAATAGAATAAAATAAAAGGCTGTCTTTGACTTAAAATTTCAATACAAAATGTAAATTATTTTCAATAGTGGATCCTAACCTAATACTGCATATATTAGGCATATATTATTATTATTAAATGCATAAATAAAATGCCTCGCATTGTTTTCTGTTTATGTAATATCGTCACGAGAAGAATAAAATTAACAATTAATTCAACATACTTGAAAGTGATATATTGAGTTCTGATAAAAAATAACAACGTTCTAGAATGTTCAAATTGTATTTTCAAATTTTTGGCTCTCGGCAATGTCGCCAACTTTTCAATGATTATTGTTCGTAAACTAAACTGTGTCTGCTGAATAACCCAGTATTTATAATAACAGAGAGTTAAACAATAGTAAACTAACTAAAAATTTGATAATCGTTTATTTAAGTTGACACTGTCATCTTCGAACGCCATTTAATAAATAGATTATGCTAAGCAGTGTTGCCAACATCTTGGCATTACTAGGTTAAATTCTATCGTTTGAGAACATAGTACTGTTTTTCAATTTAGTACCGATCGTGACCATTTGTATTAATTATTAAGAAATAGATATTAAACAAATATACAAATCCAGCAAACTTTCAAAACTGTTACTCTCTCTGGTGGCTTTATTATTTTAGAACTTTTTTTAATAATAAATGTCCATAAGCAATCTTCCCAATTGTGAAGTAATGTTAGGTTAGGTTCAATCATTTCAGCACTTTGCTTTTAAATCTTATATTGGATTCGAGAAAACGTATTATACATTTTCCAAAAAGATTTTACTATTATCTCTATTAAAAGTAATATAGCTATTGTTGTTCTAATAAAAATGATACCACCTACCCCAAATTTTTACCACCTAACCTAATTTTAAATAAGCAACAGATAATCTCGTTTAATCAATAAGAAAAACAAAAACCGTACACAGGATGCATAGAAATAATAATTAATATAATAATTAATTTAATAATCTAACCTAAATCTAACCTAAACCAAACCTAACCCAATTTTAAATAAACAACAGATCATTTCATTTAATCAGTAATAAAAATAAAAACCGTACACGGGATGCATAGAAATAATAATTAATATAATAACTAATTTAACAATCTATCCTAAATCTAACCTAACCCAAACCTAACCTAAGTTTAAATAAGTAGCAGATAATTCCGTTTAAGCAATAAGAAAAAGAAGAGCCGTACACCAGATGCATAGAAATAATAATTAACATAATAACTAATTTAACAATCTAACCTAAATCGTGTCTAACCACAAGTATAACCTATCCAACAACCATCCCATAGAAATTCCAACTATTCTACCAAAGAAAATGTTCCAGTCTCATTATATCTTCTTCGGTAATTCATTGCAAAATATAAATTCGCCTACTACTATTATCACGTTGCAACAACAATAACATTGAAAATTGATAAAACCTCGAAAAATGATAAAGTCCGATAAAACGGCGTTGGAAAAATGCTTGAAATTAATATCGCAGCCGATGAAAACGTGCCGCCGCCGTGTAAGAATTGCGGAGGCAGCCGGGAATTATTTAAAAAAAAGGCACACGCATTGTTCTTCGCCGAGGCCGGGGAAGCGGCGATTTCATCGGGCATCGACAAAGCCCGGTCGGCTAATTAAAACGATTTTCATTCGGAGCAACGCGTTTAAAAATGCATCGCGATTTTGATATCTCGCGGCCGGTATAATGGACCCGTTATTTTTCATACGCCGCGCGATTTTCCAGCGACAAACGATATCGATTCTCCCATGCGGTAGAAAGAGAGAACAACAAGCCCCGGCGCCGTAATGTTTATTAACTGAGTTTTTACCGGGCTGAACAAAAAGAGGTCGAAAATCGGCCGCTGGTAATTTCGATGGATAACAACACATAATAATAAATAATAATTTTGAGGATACACATTTCTGTAACAATTTTTACGATTCGCATATCTGGAAATTAATATAAATTATATACTAGCTTAATTAGTAATAATTTAATATAAACTATATATTACTATAATTAATGTATAAATACTTAAAATATTTAGTATAGTATAAAATATTTTATAAAAAAATATTTTATAAAAAAATATTTTATATAGTAAGATAAATACCATAAATATTTATTTTACAAATTCTCTTCTCTCTTTTTTACTATAATTAGATACAATTTTTTTAAAAATGTGGTTTCATAGAATCTTTCTAAATAGATTTAAATTAATATTTCACACGCAGTCAAAATACTTTTTTTTAATTAAATAAACGTTGAAATAATATCTGCTTACAGAATCTCTCTCGATATATTTAAATACGTAGAAATTAATTTTACATGTATTTTTCTACACGTGTTGTATAATCTTAGAATAAAATTTAATATATAAGATATTAAATGGAAAATGGAAAATAGAAAATGGAAAATGGAAAATGGAAAAATCCAAAATTAATTTCTTCGAGTCGCAGATCAATTAATTTCTAATCTCTAATTATTATCGACATTATTAAAAATCCCTATGGAAACACAATTATTGACAAGAACAATTGATTCGGATAAGCTCGGAAATCTCGTCGCACGCGACAATGCACGCCCGGCTATTACCCCCGTGGGTGCCGGCAGGGGTGGGCGGAAAGTTTTTGCAATCTCGCGGCGAAACATTTTTAAATTTTAGTGTTTTAACGGTGTCCCCGTTAAACTGGATAAAAAAGTCTCCGGCGAAAGCTTGGTGTATCGTCCGCGGATTTTTAATAAAGCTCGTATCACGCGGCAAATTTTTGTCAACTTGTAACTCATTTATGGCGGCCCGCCGTTAGTTTTATTCCGGTTTATTTCAGCCGGTTGATTCGCAGGGGGTTTTACCGAAGTTCCGGAACCGCGGTGTCGCGTGGACGGGAGAGATCAATACTTTTCCGAGCAAACAGAAACTTTCGGTTTCTGATAATATTTAAACGCGTACGTGGGCGACGGAACGGGAATTCCTAGCGATAACAACGCGTCCTCGCGGCACCGTCTAAGAAGATCAGGTACTTTTGCATTTACGGTCGCGATCTATCATGATGAAGTGTAATTTTGGTTCAACATAAGTACTGTATAATTGTTATC
>NW_027582053.1:0-3505 GCF_028453695.1 Augochlora pura
AACGTAAAAACCTAGACTCTTTGTCTTCTCTTCAACAGAGGGCGATTTGTTTTGCTTCAAAAAGACAATTATGATATCGAGGGCCTTCTCAATGTGGCCGGGGACCTCCATGAAGATTTTTTCTTCGAGTATACCGTTTAAATACGCGGATGTCACATCCATCTGATGGATGCTCATATTGTATTGAGCCGCTAGGGCGGTCACGAGTCTAACCGATTCTAAACGGGCAACCGGAGCGAATGTTTCGTTAAAATCGACTCCGTGTTGCTGAGTGAATCCGCGCGCCACTATCCGAGCTTTTCGCCGCTCAAGATCCCCGCTGGGCTTGTACTTGTTTCGCAAAACCACGCGACTTCCGATCACTTTCGCATTGGTCGGACGCTCCACCAGATCCCAGGTATTGTTTTTAATTATGAGTTTTAGTTCGTCTGCGATGGCTTCGTGCCATTCCTGCGCGTCGGGACTCGCGATTGCTCGTGTCAAAGGAATTTCGGCCATGAGAGACTGTTCGGCCCCAAAGTTCCCGACTTCTACTATGTTGTGTTCTTTACGAGGTCTTCCCCTTGTACCGGTGTATATCTTTCGGGGTCTGCCCCTTCCCCTTTTTAATTGTACGGCGACGCGATTTTCGTCCTCGGCACTTGTTTCGCTCGCGCTATCGTCGTCGTGCTCGCTGGTGTCGCTGTCGTGTCTTGTCACTACGGGATTATTGCCGCGAAAATTCAAATCTATCTCGACGCTATCATGGCTGGAGTCGCCTCTGTCGGAGAGTTTGCGATCGTTTGAAACTTCCCCTTCGCGAGGGACATCCTCAGGACTAAAATCGTCGCGAAATTTATTTGAAATCGTGTTGAATTTTTCTAAAAATCTAACATCCCGTGCTATTTCGACTCGCTTTTCCTTCGGTAGCCATACCCGGTATCCCTTGGAGTTCTCTGAATATCCGATAAAAATGCCCTTCCGCGCACGGGGCTCAAATTTTCCCTTACTGGGATTGTTAATTAAGGAATAGACTTCGCACCCGAAATCCCTGAAATGTTTTACGTTCGGTAGTTTTTTGTATAACCTTTCGAAGGGGCTTTTCTCGTCTAGGATTCTCGACGGGCATCTATTGCGTATATAGTTTGCTGTCATGACAGCCTCTGCCCAAAATGTCGGGGGCAAGCCGGATTGCGCGAGTAAGCATCTCGCCGTATCTAATAACGTCCGGTTTTTTCTTTCCGCTACCCCGTTCTGTTGCGGATTATACGCGACCGATAGCCTCCGTTTTATTCCGTGATCCGCCAAAAATCTGTCAAAATGCGAGTTTACGTACTCCCTCCCATTGTCCGACTGGAGGTGCTTAACTTTTTGGCCCGTTTGATTTTCCATGCACGCTCGAAAATCGCGAAACGCGTCGAATACCTCATCCTTCGACCTAATAAAACGCACCTCGCACCATTTCGAATGGTCGTCGATAAAAGTAACGAAATACCTTTTACCCGCGTTTGATTCTGTTCGCATGGGACCGCAAACATCTGTGTGAATTATTTCGAGTATACTTGTATCGCGCTTCGATTTCGCCGGAGAGGGGAGTTTCGCCATTTTATTTTGCAAGCATACTTCGCACCGCACATTTTTCTTAAAGTCTCTAATATTTCCGCTGACTATGATTCCGCTACGCCTCGCTTCCAGAAGATCTCGTTGATTCAGATGCCCAAGCCGCCTGTGCCATGTTACGAGCGGTCCGGGGCTACGTTGTTTGTCGAGGTCTTCGTCTGTGGCCATGGCGTGGTGCGCGCGCCGCATCTGCTGCACGTAGTACAGCCCGCCTCTGCGATCGGCGACCAGCTCGACGTTTCCTTCCTTACCGACGACCGTGGCGCGATCTTTGGTAAAGATCACCCTGTACCCGTGATCTGTGATTTTTCCGACCGACAACAGATTCGTACGCAGATCCGGCACATGTAACGCGTCGTTTATCGTGACGTTCCTTTTCGATCCGCTGTGTCCGGTAGCAAACCGTACCGTGCCGCGCGCGTTTATGTCTGCCGAAGCACTACTGGCGAGTTTCAACTTACCGCGGCACTGTTCGTCGATACTCACAAAACAGTCCAGGTCTTTGCACAGATGAGTGGTGCACCCGCTGTCCAGGCACCACTGCACGTCGCCGATATCTGTGTCCGCTCGCAGCGTTTCGCCATGATGTTCGATCTCGGCCGCTGCGAATACCGACAAATCGTCGCTGACTCGTCCGGCTGATTGACGGAAATTTCCTTTGCTTCTGCATTCCGATGCCTTGTGCCCCATTTTCTTGCAGCGAAAACACTTTATTTTCGGGCCCTCACTGCCAGCGTTGCCTCTGCTTCTTGGATCGCCCCGCCCTCTTGTAATGGCTTGCCACGTGTCTTCCGGCCGCCATTGCGTTCGGCAATGCGTCGCGTAGATCACCTTTTCGTGCGTCACTTTCTTCGATGATCTTTATTCGCAGCGAATCGGGAGCCAGCAACTCGTCTCGTGATTCGATTGCGCAGCGAAAATTTGAGAAGCTTTGTGGCAAGCTGTATAATAGCAATATGGCGAGCAGGTCCCGATCTATGTCGACGTTCATATCGCTCAGCTTGTCCACGATGTCGAAAAATTTTCCGAGGTGTTCGCGAACGTCTTCGCCCTCGTTCATGCGCTGTAGGATTAGTTGCTTCAAATGTGCTGCTTTTCGTGCGGGGCCCCGAGATTGGTAAATCTCTTCCAACTTTCGCCAAACGTCGTTTGAGGTGTGACAGTCCTTAACCTGCTTCAGTTCCGATGGGCTAATCGCTAATAGTATATCCGATTTCGCCTTTTCATCGTTCGACGCCCATGCCCTTTGGATTTCAATGGATTGACCATCATTGGGCGTCACCGCAGGCATTTTCAGTTCACCGTTCACATAACACCAAGCGTCGTTTTTCACTAATAACGCGCGCATGTGAATCTTCCAGGTGTCGTAATTGTCCTTAGTAAGGGTTTCGATTCGCACGTGATTGGCCATGCTTATTCTTTTAAGTATTCCGCGCGCACGACACTGACTCTAACCTCAAAAACTTCCACGTGGTATAAGAAAAACCCGATTTTTCTTTTCTTTTCTAATAATCGCGAATACCTGGGCCCATAACCTGTTGTTTATTAACTAAGAGGTGGAGGATCGCAGAAAAAGAATTACTACACACGTGGATATATATATTTTACTAGAGAAAAGATTGAACGCGTGTTTACTGCCCGACGATCGCACATAGAAGAACGAGTCGCGGTAGGCTCGCTCGGGAGACGGTCGACCCTCGCCTTTGTCTTCCATAAAGCCTCGTATCGCAACGAAAACAACGGGTACCCTTAAGGTACGGTCCCGTTTCCAACAGAAAGTTACACGGGCCCATAGAGGGTTAAAGAAAATACGGTGTGTGTGGTTTAGTTTTGTTTCTGATAATAATACTATGTCTGGTTTGTGTTTGTTTAGTGTGTCCAGGAGAGTGACTCTTCTTTCGTTTGT
>NW_027582054.1:0-3504 GCF_028453695.1 Augochlora pura
AATTTTAATCGCAAAAGGATCCCCTTTAATGCAAAAAAAGTTTGAAATCAAAATATTAGATGGTTACGTCACAACATCAAAAAGAAGACATGCAGTTATTTTTGACGAAAACCGCTATTCTTAGGAAGTCCGACTTTAAACCATTATTTCTATTACAAAATTGTATTAAATCATGCAAACATTTTTATTTTCGAGGTTGGTAGACATTTAAGAAGTAGTATATATTCAATTCAGATCGATATGCGTAAGTTCATTTTTTGGTCAAATGGCACACCTTACGTCAATCCGGACCACTGTGCGTCCCCGCGAGCTCGCTGGTGGGTGTGGTGGGGTTAACCTCGTGATATTTTTTCTGAAGCGTAAGAGAGAAAGTAGTGGTTTTTTCTTGAGTTAGCTGCGGTGGGCTGAGCAATAAAGAAAGAAAGAGATATTTTACAATAGTAAATTGTATATTTTCGATACATGTTAGCTTTACAAAGAAATTTCCATAATTACATATATAATTTTTCTGACAATATTCGTGAACGGGTTGTATTCGACGATGCAATCATGTTTCATCAGGCAGTATGCGGTCGTCCAAGGTGGAACATCTTTTCGACATTTGAATTCGATTCGCACGTCGACGATGGCAATTTTAGCATTTCGTTTTGTCGCTAGCAATCTATGACCACGAACGGTCCGTACCATAGAAACTACATCGTATCAAGCAAGACATCATTCTTTCCATAGTAGGACTCTTGAAATTTCGCATACATGTCGTACAGCAACGCATATTTACCTTACTCGAAATCGACATTTAAGTAATCGTAGGGATAGATTTCCTAGTTCAAGTAAAGTCTAATTTTCGATAACGTGCACGAATCGAATTGCTTGGGGTTTTGCTTCAGATCGTTTTTCCGGTCGGTTTGTAACGCGAATATCACATATCTTGGTTTTTCCATTTGCGGAGCCGTTTTTATCGCCCAAGTGTGCTTCGTGGTTGTTTGCAGCATCGGATATTCGTACAATTCCCACGAACGGAAACTCATGCTGATCGATATTTCGCTCTCCAGAATACGCATCAGCGACAACTTGTGTATTTCATTCAAAGCAACGTGTGGCATTCGCCATTGAATTTTATGCAGATCCAGGACAGGTTTCACATTGTCGGACATGCTTCTTTATGCATTAGCGTCGTTGCGCGCGCAAATCGAGATCAATTTGTGCCGCGCATTTATTACAACTCGTTTGTAATCTTCGCAGAAGCCTAACAACGCATTCATAGGCACGCAAAAGTTGAAATTTAGTGGGTTCACGGGCGTCGCGGTGTGATTTTGTCTCCATTTATCATCGTTTTTGTACATCCAGCCTGCGTTGGACAACATGTTGCTCTTTGTGCATTCAGACTGACGTAATTCTTCATGGTTGTTGTTATACCGGGATTTCTAGACCGATCGATTTCCACCCCGTTCAGTTCGTAGCGTATCTCATCGAACATGAATGTTATCGTGTTGTTAAGGACAAGCACCAAATCGTCGGTCGATCCACCCGGCTGTAGGCTGAGTTTTCCCTCCACGTAGAGGAAGCCTTTACATGGAAAAGTGTACAAGTCTTGATGTTGAATGGGTATTCTTATCTCATCGCTGTTTCCAAATGTCGTGTTGGCGTACGGATTGTATGTCTGCTGCTCGATCTTGGTTATTCGATTGTCGAAGAGTGGTGCCTCGCAGATGCTCAAAATATCGTTGGACATGGTGTTGTTGGCGGTGCTGGTGAAACGAGTTGGATTACTTGTTAACGATGAATCCCAAAGATCGTAGATATTCCACGTTTCGCGCGGTTAGTTTTCTCGTCTTCTTATTCTTCTCCTTATTATTGTTGTTTTTAAATGGCACGTCGTTTTTCACGTGAAACCGCTCTGCTCGTGAAAGGTTGTAGAGAGATGTACAAACTCTGAATACTTTAAGCAAAAGGTACTTCATTTATAGAGCTCTATGATATACTTTCTTTGACTGTCGAATTAAATCTGCTGTTTTTTGAGGAGTTCTGCATTTTCTTCCAGCTTCTTTTTCTTCCCTCCCTCTTAGCCAATAGGAAAATTAGTTGGGCGCTGATGAATTAGCTGGACGCTGATTCGTCAGGCGGCTCGTCTTCCGGTTGCAGATCGAAGGCGTTTGCTGGTTCGACGGTACGCATGCGGGTGTTAGTGCGCGGGAGTCGAGCGCGCAGGGGTAAAAAGTCCGCCGAAACGAACGGAGTGGGGGCATAACGCGCGCGAAGATTTCGGGTCGAGGACAGAGACAGAGAGAAAGAGAGAGAAAGGGAGAGATAGAGATGGTTCGTGGAGGGGGGGGGGCGAGGAGGAGAGGGAGGAGGGGGAGAGAGAGAGAGAGAGAGAGAAGTCCCTATCTAACGATTTACGATGTCCTGCACTTTAGAGATCCGGATTTGTTATTGTCACTCGTCTAGTTCATGCGACATTGTAGATGGTCTTACGAGAGGCGACGTGACATTGTCTATATTCCTCGATTAGTCTCGCTAAATAAAGAAAAGGCTCCAGGATGAATTTCGTGGGAACTCTCTCATTATCTCCTTACATATTTTCAGTTATTCCTCTCGGGCGATACAGTATCTCTATATAAATATATGATATAAATCTGTATTTACATTCGAACTTCCCTCCTGTCGCCATTAATTGAAAGCGTATAGTTTAATAGCGCGGTCGTAATATAAACTAGTGACTATGTTCGCATCACTCATAAAACATGATAACGTAACAGCGTTGTACATACATATATGGTTTGGTTATTTATATGTTTGTTGATGAATTTCGCAACTGGAGAATTTAGTTTTATCAAGTATATTTATTGTTAATAAATAGTAGTTAATTGTAAAAGAATACCTCAATTATTACGTACAGCTACACAGCAGCGTTCTTTTTGTAATTTGAGTGTGCTGATCTGTATAAGCCGAGGCAAGCTCTGAGACATCGTCTTCCGAACACTCGTCGAGTTTCCATTATTGAGGCACCGATGTTAAACCATATTTCACAACCCTAAGTTATAATAGGTCTGATTAACAGCTGGTAACAGATCAATTTTGCTTTTCTACTAAGTGTGCGGGACTGAAAAAGTTTTGCGTATGCTCCGAAAGCTTTTCGCGCTTTTCAGAGTTGTAGTTAGGGGTGTGTGTTTATTAAGAATCTACTATCTATTGTTAAGCCTAAGTATTTAACTGAGTCTTTGTGGGGGATTATAGTACCGGAATCTATGTCGCCAATTAGGGGTGTTGCGTGATCACGCAAACATAGTTATAAATAAGGGCCTCTGGTTGTGCAAATTATAAACTTCATTGATGCCGACAGGAGGGAAATTCGAATATAAATACAGATTTATATCGATTATATATATCATGAGACGCGGTAGCGTCTCGCGCCAAGTACATAGTTGAGTTATAGCTATAGCGCGCGCGACGCTGCTGTGAAGCAGGGCGACCACCCAGCAAAGCGATAGCCACCGGAAAGCA
>NW_027582055.1:0-3504 GCF_028453695.1 Augochlora pura
GGTGCTGTCCGGTTCCATTTCCGTCGATACAAAACAGGTCACATCCTCCCACGCCTGTTCCTTAGTCATGCCCCTGGAAACGCTCTTGACCTCCGGAACCGCTTCAGCGTCCCATACTCTCCCCATCAACGGGCGAAGGTCTTCCCATCTCTGACCTTGGTCCTTCCATTTCTTCAGATCATCCAGATCTACGAGATCCGACTCTATCGTTTGAACCGCTACGGAGCGCTGTTCTACCGGACCTGTTTCTGTCTGTGTTCCGCATTCCCTCGTTTTTGGGTTTGCGGTAGCTTCGTTCTCATTATCCTCCGTCTGGCAGGGGCTCTCGACCATGACGGGGACCGGGATCATACGATCGGTAGCAGCCAATCCCTTACAGGCCCTCTGCAGTATATTTACCTCCTTTATTAGCACGGCCAAGAGCATGCTTGTCTCCGTCCTCGCCCCCCCCCCCCCTGCGGGTCTCAACTGATTTTGGAGGGTTTTCGCGACCATCCCAACCTTCTTCACGCATTGGTAGAGCGTACTACCGGCGTCGTCGTAGGGGATTTGAAGACCGGGTCGTCTAGGACGGAGTCCTTCCTCGGGCTACGTTTCCTTTTTTTTTATAAATTTTCTTTTCTAGCGGGGGTGAGGATCCCCCACCGGAGTCCGAAGACAGCACTTCCGTCGGCCTTTTGTCATCCCACCCCTACTGTGGCAGATCGCTCGTCGATCTCGCCTTCATCCTTGACGGAGGGGTCCTCGCCAAACTGCTGCGCGGCTGGAACGGGGAGCTCGTCACGTCTATTTCCACAATCTGGCAGCTGGGAGACGTAGGGGTGTCCTTAGTGTTGTCACCCTTGTCGGTAGCTTCGTCCAGCCTGGAGCCGCGAGGGGCCGCTAACTCGAGGTCTTCTGGATCCTTTCCCTTCCTGGAGTGGTTAGGTGTCATCCTACACGAGGAATTCGTCCTCCCAGTCGCACCGCCACTCGCCTCAACCTCTTTGGGTAATTCCTTATTTCTAGTGTTGTATTTATTAATCATCTCCATATTAATCCTACGAGAATGGTCGGTCTCAACGTCACCCCGAGCAGAGCCGCCTTGCACGAGGAAGACTAATACAACCAGGGGGTCGCCAGGTACCGTGGGGTTGTCCGCTAAAAACTGATGCACCCACCAGCCACACCTGCCGCAAGGGGCAGACGTGCACTCCTCACCGCGCAACACTGCTTGGGGCTAGGGATTTTTGAAGAGGTTGTCATCCTCTCGGTCCGGCCGGTTATGGCAAGACCCCCGTTCCTGTAAAACATGACCACAGGTTTACGGTATGATCCAGGACACCGTTGGTTTTCTTTTACAGCTCCGCCTGAACCTTACCGGCAAGGGAGGCACTGCCAGGAACCGAAGTTCCCGCCGACATCGCTCCAGGCATCATCGCGGCTACTTGAGCCCCGTCGGTACATCAAGGAAACGCCACTACACCGTTGGTGTGGTGTAGAACCGGCGACTTCTTCCGCTAGGTGGCCGCACTATCCGCGTCTGCATTTCGATTTGCTCCTTGCCGTCGCTCGATAAATTTCCACGGTTGGTACCTTACCACCGGTCGGCTGCTATACGCAGATCGGTATCCTACCGATGACCGGTGACTTCTCCTCGATCGGTAACCTACCGTCATTAGGCCGTTTTGCGCCGGTCGGTATCTTACCGACGGCCAATAACTCCACGCCGGACGGTAACCCACCGTCTGTCGGCACCTGACCATCGATCAGTATCTCCTCCACGATCGGCAACTTACCGACGGTCGGCCGCTTCGGCACCGGTCTGTATCTTACCGCCAGCCGATAACTCCCCGCCGGATGGCAACCCACTGTTGGTCGGCACCATACCATCGGTCGATAACTCCCTTCGGTCGGTAGATAACTCCCGTCAGTCGGCCACTTCCCGACGATCGGTAAATCTTCTTGTTCACGTTGTATTCCACCAGATGTCGAAGATGTGCTGGATTTGGGGCGACACAGTCGCCGGCTTGTGCCGCCCTCTGCATCTCGAACTTCAAAGCTTGTCGCATTGCAACCCGAAAATTTAAAATTTTTACTGTCACCGATTTAATTTTGTGACTTTCGGGCCCTCTGGTCAAAAATTTTTCTACAAAGGCCTATCACTACATACATGCACAGGTCTACAATAAATAAATATACGTAAAAGTCTTCCATAACACTAAAATTTTTCCGAAAAAGTCTCTTGGAGCCACACGGTAGTCAACGGTCGTAAACCGTCCCGACCTGCTATTGTCCTTGTTCTTCGATGTATCGAAAACTCAGCAGTTCGTGACGTGTTCTACATCGAATTTTACAGTTTTGTAAGTGAAATTTGTGCATGCAACTCACCCTCGTCCCTGTACCATGCACCTCGCTCAATTTTGTAATGAACTAGTTGGCGCCTCCTCGAAGTCGGGGCACATTGCACTTTGCACACTGATATTCCTCGCAAAAAAATTCACTTGCACTTCAGTCACTTCACGAGCACTTTCATTTATGGTTCACAACTACCCTAGTTAATTTTCATAATTTTCCGAAACGATTTAACTACCGAACAATGCTTCGAAATACGGAGCGACGCGAGAGCACGTCCGCACTGTCGGCCACCTAGCGGACGAGCTTGCACACATTGTCGGACACATTCTTAATAAGTCACTAAAGCAAATCTGGAATACACGTTCATCTGATTCTGTTATAGTGATTACCTAGATCTTGTGTCGACAGCTGTGAGCCCACCTGTGCTCTCTGATTTACTCATTGAGGAGCATCTTTTAGTAGTTGTTAAATTAGTTCTGTTTTAAGTTAGATTATAGTTTAGTTTGCATGTTAAGTTAATGTTCAAGACAATAAACATCTACTGTTGTTCCAGGAGTCCATGCACCTGTCGTCTGAATAAGTCAACTAAGACGGAACCCTGTATAATACTAAGAGACCTGTCATTTGCACATATAATCCCAATACGCCCAAGGAGGTTGACATCAGGAGGAACTCGCACAGTTTCCACTCAAGTTGACCCCTTGGACCTCGTCCCACACAGTAGCTACAAGGACAGCAGCTCTCAAGTGTACCCTTCGTAGATATACCCGACTCTGTGCACTTGCGAGAGCTCTTGCTCTTTTAGGAGCAAGTCCTCTTGCTCGAGGAGTTAGGAGAGGAGTATGGAGCTAGCCTGACCAATCTTCTAGATTCGGCTAGTGTAGAAAAGGAGAGGAAAAATCTCGCATTAATTCGAGATCTAATCAGATACGAGGGTTTTGACCCGATAGTAATAGCGAGGCTGTTAGTGAATAGCCACGCCAAGCAGAGGGAGGTGATAAGAGGAGACAGATCCAATCTTTGGTCTAAGACGATCAAGATAGGGATGCCAGGGGCGGAAGAACAAGTGGTAGTGACAATGACATGGACTTCCATGCAGATATACGATATCTGTGCCTCTTGTATGTCAGCAGGGGAGCTGCTTACTCCAAGATCGCCAGGAAGTCC
>NW_027582056.1:0-2295 GCF_028453695.1 Augochlora pura
TAATTATAGTGAATATTGAATCGCATTGCAGATCGAATTTTGTACCCATCGTACTGTTTTTCAATTACCAGTTACTATTTTGAAGGGGAAGGAGGAGACGAAAAAAAAAACTGTTTTCCTTGGTTTTTATTAAGTTATTTTTAATGCCCGGATATATTCGAATCTGAACATTTTGGCGACATAAGTTGCGACGCCGACCGTATATATACGGGTCTGCACATTTTGGCCGGTTTTGCACGCCCGTGTTAATACGTTTCTGCGCGTTAAGGGGTTAAAGCCCGCGAGCGTGAATTATTTTTGTCGAGAAGGTATAATTCAATAATTGAATAATATAAGGAAAATGTCGATGTATTGAACGATTGAATAAGAAATGAAAAGCGAGGGACGATCGACGTTATTACTTATACACCGTGTGGAAGTATTGTGCGTGAAAACTATGCGTTTAATATATCGAGAATTTGCCAACAAAATTGTAAAAGTCCGCTAAATCGATATCTTTACTTGGTATTACTTTTCACTTGGTTTTATAGCGGCGAGAGTGGCGCGGGTGAATAGGAACCGCGGTCGAACGCAGCAAACGATTCGACCGAGCGTCCGGACCAGCGAATCGCGTTCCCATTGCAATATGAAACACATCCGGCGGGTGCGCCGAAAACCTTGAAACTCATTTGTGCGACAAGAACGACCGCGCACGACTCGTGAATCCCGCGGGGAAACACGGCACGCTCGTCGGATTCGTCAGCAGAACGACGAAGACGATGACGACAACGACGACCACGGGGGAACGGAGATAGGCGAAGCACGGAGTAGCGAACGATGCTGCGAAATCGACGTCGACGTCACGCGCCTCGTAAACCCGCGACGAAATGCGCGGAGGGGAGAGATGAAACGGTAATGGGATTGGGCTCTAACAGGGCCAGATAAACCGAGCAGTAAAGCCTGAAGAAATTTTTCGAGACGTCCTCGTAAGACCGACATTTTGACCTTAGCTGTGTTCAGCGATCGGCAGGCTTTATTGGATCGTTACGCGCTGAGGCGTCAATTTTAAAAAAATGAAACAGATGGAATAAGTATTTTGTCCTCTATACCAACGTCGCAATTCACAATAATGTTGCAATACGTGTTTAACGATCGAGAGAGTCGTCAAGTTGCATGTCCACGTCGATTTTTAACGATATAAAAGGTCCGCTAAGTTCTCGCGTTTTGCGTGACTGTGGCTGTTTATAAATATACTTATAAAAATTTTAACTATGTAAAAAGATATATTAACCCTTTGCACTCGAAGCCATTTTAACTGTAAATCTGAAATAATTTTCCTGGCTCGTAGTATTTTCATTTTATGCAACAAAATGCACTTTTATGCTTATATGAAATTGATCCTTGTGACTCACATAACAGCTTGTCTATTTAACAGTCTTTCAAATCTAAATTTTCTTGGTATAAAAATTAACTTACAACGTGAAAAAAAAACAATTTCACTGGTGCCTCATAGTCGCCACTCGAGTGCAGAGAGTTAAGCTCTTGTGTTCATCCTGAACGTGACGGTTTCAAGATATACAGAACGATGCGTGCAACTGTGCACCTCCTGCAAATTCCAAAATACTTATTAGCCAACCAATTTTTCAACACAAAAGTCACGTGGTTCAAAGGAGCATATTGTGTAATGCATTTACTTTTTTTTATAGGTGGAGTCATTCCGGAGAAGTTGCGTGTAAACGTTGCAATAAAATATTTGCGTGCAGTTTTCTGTATCGTTTACCACTGCTGCAATTTAAGAAGGCTGAATAAGCGCTTCGATTCGTGTTTAACCCTTTTAGTGCCGGACGAGGATATGTCGTCGTTTGCTACACTTGCCAAAAGTGCCAACGACGATATATCGTCGTGCGTGTAATAACGTCTTATTCTTCGCATTGCGAGACAACTTTATCTGTTAATAAATTTATAAATGATTTAATTTGATTGTAAATAATCAAATTTCGTTGACAAAGAATAGCAATATTTGTGATAGTAAAATTTTGTTTCAGCAATGTTGTATTACCTATACCAATTGCTTGTCTTGCAGCAGATAAAATCCGTTTATCGCCCGCACTATGCAATCGATCTCTTCTTTTATTTTTGTTATGTAATATTGTTTATCTTGTTACATGATAGCAAAATATATTTAGATGTTACATAAATGCAAAATATATACTTCATAATAATTGGTCTATATAGAATTATGACGAAGAGATGGCTTCTTGTATGCGCAAATACGTTTTGAAAGAGAGAACTCAACGTTTACTTTTTCTTATGGAG
>NW_027582056.1:2395-3503 GCF_028453695.1 Augochlora pura
TTTTCGTCCGGCACTAAAAGGGTTAAAAATCGAAAAGTTCGTTAAACCGCTGGATAGCCACTTTTCAACAAAGAAACATTAAAAATTGCTCGTTTCGTCTCGTCTGGATGCTACCGTCAGAATCTGTTACGCCTGATTAGAACGAAGCGTACAAAGTGCAAACTGATATGTCTTCAACGAGCGCGCATGAATCGTGTCTGAATTATGCATGCCGATCGCAATTACGCATACCATTCATTTTCCGTAAAGCTAATATTATGTTTGAATGAAATCGAGGATCCTGCGACTGCCAGGGAAAGGGGGGGGGGACGAGGAGCGCGAGGAGGCAGAGGGATGTCTCGCGAAAGATGAACCTGCCAGACGACAGACAGGGGGATGTTGGAGGTGGATGGTATGGCAAAAAGTGGAAAACGGAGACGTAGGACACGGAACGGCGTCGAACCGGTCGAACCGCTCAAGACCAACTGCATTCCTCGAGGCTTCTACGTCATTGCTACACTCTGACAGCCCTTTCGATGCGTTCTGTTCGATCCCCGTCCCGGACGAACTTTGTTGCAGTATCCGTTCGACCTTGGTCGAACGCGGATCTGCAGAATTTTTGACCTCGGGCTTTGCCAACAACGCAATCGAGACGCCAGTGAAAAGGATCGTGGCGAAATAGAAGCGGATTAACGATTCGGAAGATTTAACTACAGGTCAATAAACTGTTCCGTCTAACGCGAGCCAAGGCGCGGCCGTCAAAGCCGAACCAATCGTAGGTCAATGAATCCGTTTCACCTAACGCGAACCCAATCACGACCTTGGATGTCCAATCTGTCGCAGGTCAATGAATTCACGCCGATGTAAACGAGAATAAATAGCTCTGCTTAACCTCTTCGGTGTATTAACCTCGCTGGTCTCTTTAAAAAAGCATCTCCCGTATATGGTAATCATCAAACTGCAGATTTTATGCAATTTATGACAACAACTAATACGTCGAATACGGAACTGTAAAGACGTTAGAAGAATTTAAGGATACTGTTACGTTATTATTAACCCTTAATTAGGCGCATGGGGTCAGGGCCACAGGGTCACAGTAAGTATTTGTTTCTTAAAGTTAAGTATATTA
>NW_027582057.1:0-3502 GCF_028453695.1 Augochlora pura
ATTGTCGCCGGAACTGCGAGAGAGAGAGAGAGAGAGAGAGAGAGAGAACCCCGTAAATTTCACCCAGGCACTCGTTGTCATTCTGTCGTCGACGTCGATAATGCTTGAACAATTAATCGACGCTATCGATGATTCTCGATAGTTTACATAGACTATCGATAATTATCTATTGGGCTGCGACGAGCCTCGCAGCTCCACGGAAAATGTGCGCGATACTATTTTCGCATAATTTCCGGCTAAGGGTTCAACGTCGCTTGCCTAAAACCTGGCGGAATTATTTCAATAAACGTATGGTTGAAATTGGTTAAAAATGTCCAGAACAGACACTGCATAAACAAACGCCCAATGAGTTGTTAGCGTGAAACAAGTTCAAGCCCCCCCTCTACCCCTTTCCGCGATCAATATTGTTTTTCACTTACCGGTCTGACCTATTTCGCTTCCCTCCCCTTGATCCAGTATAGGCATTAAAAATTAGCGGGGTTTCGAGGTTGCGACACGGTCAACAGCTTCGCCTCCTGTTTACCGGTTGCGTACTGGAAAATTTTCGCTCGCGAACTTTCGCACGCGTCGCCGAGGGTGAAACAATTGCCCGATCGATTCGCGTTCCGCTGTGACAGGGGTTCGTCGCTTCGATTTTCGTCGAGGGACAGCTGTGCGGCGACGATCCAGCTTGGCGGGAGCACCGTGGCCGCGCCCACTAGAGTATAGACCACGCCTATCGGGCATAGACCATACCTATTAGGTATAGTCCACGACTATTAGGCACAGATCGCGTGGAAAGAAAGCGTCCGATGTACTTTTATGTATCCTCTTACGTGGCACACGTTGACGCAAGGCAAACGAATTCTCTGCTAAATTGATCAAAGATTAGAATTTATTATTTATTAGAATTAAGATTAGAATTTATTATTTGTTAGAATTAAGATTAGAATTTATCATTTATTAGAATTAAGATTAGAATTTATCATTTATTAGAATTAAGATTAGAATTTATTATTTATTAGAATTAAGATTAGAATTTATTATTTATTAGAATTAAGATTAGAATTTTTTTCTAATTGGGACGTTGTTTGTTCCTTTTTCAAAGATCGGTTTGGAATAACGGATTCTGAACGGGACATATACGCGAAATGGAAATCCCTGAATGCGCGGCGAATCATCGGGTATTGCTCGCGTCGAATGTCGCGAACGTCACGTGTCCACCATGGGGCCATTAGAGAGAACATTCTCCTCACCCAGGAAACATCGCGAGACAAATGATCTCGACTTCCTCGTCCGTCAAAGGATTTCCTACGCGTAAATCCATCGCGATGGAAAAACGAAGCCCCGGCACGATATTCTAATGGGTCGCGAATGTTCCGCGCGCCGCGTAATTCGGGAACCATTTTTGTCCGCAGAGTCCGAGCGTAATTTCAAAAGCGGCCCTCGCTCGAATTCGCCCGCATTCGAATCAGGAAAGGATCGAGCGAAAACACGCGCGCGCGCGCCGCCTCGCTAGTTTTAATAACGTCACTTTTTACCCCGGCGCCTCTCGCTTGCCCTTCAGCATATCCCCCTCTCTCTCTCTCTCTCTCTCTCTCTCTCTCTCTCTCTCTCTCTCTCTCTCTCGTCGCGCTGCTTCGCCGCCCCGCGTTCTACCCCCGTTTTATTTATTTTTCCATCGGCTCCGGAATTTTTATGAAAGTAAGTCGCCTAAAGGCCCTTGTAACCGGCAGCGGCTCGATAAATTATTACGTTAATTATAAAATATTCGCCCTCCGCTTCGCCGTCCACCCTGCCGCCGAAGACTGCAGAGACGTTCTGCCACCGGCGAAGTTTGATCTCGCAAAAATTACTGGCACCGGTTTTATTTAGAAAAAACTTATTCAAGACAGTTCGATAAAACTGAGAGAAATTTATCTAAGCTGCCGGCCGAATATAATTTTATTTGGAGAATTTATTCGTTCGACGGTATCTTTTAGCATTTGTCGCTCGATTATGCAGTCTCGGATGATCGTATATTCTGCGATAACTCGGTTAAAAAAAATCGTAAATGACTTCCGTTTGGTTCGTTGGAAAGCTGAAGCTCCCCTCTCGATAACCATGGTAGTTTTTGCCGCGAAAATAAATATTGCAACTTCTCGCGGAGGCTGGAATTTGAGCAATTATTAGACCGAAGTTTGCTCCTCTAAAAAAAATAGAAACGTTAAAAATAGCTTAGGGCCTCTGAAAGAGCAGACTTTTCCCTTTGAAATGAGCCTAGACTGACCCCCGTGCGATTATTTTGAGCGAAATTACAGCAGCTCAAAGATAGAGCGATTTTTGAGTCTGCCATGGTCAGCCATTGGCTGCTCTAAAATGAATCCGGTCATATAATCGTGCAATCTAAGATAGAATAAAACAATCGCGGTAACGAGTACCGTTCGCAATATCGTTAATAACAAAATAGGAAAGGTATCGGCAAACCGCGTGTTCGCCGGACGGAATTTCGGCGGGGATTTTTCGGTCTAGTTTCCGGCGGCGTCACTCGTTAGCGACGGAACGGTAATGCAGCAGACTCGTGCACGCGCCGTATTAAAATAATCGAGTTACGCGACTGTATAGAAAATAATCTGATTACTGCGTCACGTGCCCGGCCTCGTTAACCGCGGCACAACCATAATACCTCCGTCGACAAACGCGCATCTTTTGCGCGTGCGATCGCGTAAGCGACGCTCGCCCGTAAAATGAACAGACGTTTAATCGGTTTACTCGACGAGGACTCTTTTCGTTTCGCCCCGAATTCAGACGTTGCGAAAACGTCGCGAAATATTCGCTCGAGGAACTATTTAACTATTCGAACAAACATAGATCTGGAATAATTATAGGAACGAATCTCTTCTGCTTGAATATCTTATTTGAACAATTTCGAACCATTTTTTTGGGACTAATTCTTCCTTCGAATTACTATTTGTTTTATTTCTTAATTAATTCCTTATTAGAATGGTGCTTTATGCTAACGACTCTTTCGGGGATTGATTCGAATAACTTCCAACGTTTAACACTAGATCGCCTAAGCAAGTCATTTCGACTGCTTTCCAATTTCAATTAGAAAAATAATTATGCAAATAATGACACAGCTTCTTATAATTTTGTGACTTTCTCTGCAACATATAAATGCGTTTATTAATCATTGTTGTTGCCCCCCCCCCCCTCCTTCATTTCCGGTATATATATGTAAGGAAATCATCCTAACTTATATTAAATTCACCGCGGAAATAGGTCGATAAGTTAGATCTCCAATAGTATTAAGATAATTGAACGAATAGACGTGTGACGTCAGTGCGACAATATAAGCCGAAGTAGAAAGAACTGAAATTAAATATAGGAAAGCTAATAAAGAAAGATAGTGTGAATAATAACATTGAATGTTGTTTCTTTGTTATTATAGGTAGGATAAATAATTAGTATATAAGTATTATAATAAGTATTATCCCGTTTAGAATAATAAAATCTTTGTTATTACAGAATAATAAAATCTTTG
>NW_027582058.1:0-3501 GCF_028453695.1 Augochlora pura
GCGATTCTTCTCCGGTGTTCTCGATGGACAGATTATTTCGATCCCATATGTATTCTTATGAGGAATTAAAATGAAAAAATAGAAAAGAAATTGTGCCGATTATTTTCAGAGGAATGTGACCATTTATTTTAAGATGTAGGTGGCTCGGGATTTTTTTATTTAATTAGTTTATAAGTATTGGGGACTGGTAATATTTAAAATATTTAGTTAGGTTTTAAGGGTTGTTGCGTTTTAGAAGCTCCACTGAGTCCACGTTTTTTAAAAATAGATTTAGGTTATTTTTCAGATGAATTAACTTAAATAATTCATTTTTATTTTATTACTTTATTTTTACGATTTTTACATTTTCTTATCTACGTTATTGGTCACAGTATTTAATACAATTGCCTGGTTTCGTTATTAATACTTTTTAAATACAGAGGGTAGGTCAGTATTGTTATATTTTTAAGTTAGTTCGTAATAGGTTACGGTAGATTATTTTTTAAAAAAACCCTAATCTAGTTCCAATTACACTTCAACTATATTTCCATTATATTTTAAGCCGTATTCCATTTTTACAATACTTTAATTCTCTTTAAACCATACATTTCTGATCCTATAACAATATCCATACCATATTATAATCAAGTATACATTTTCATTTTCTTCCGAAGCCGGCCAGCGATCGCCCCTGCTTATTTTCCATAAAAATATAAATCTACTTTAACAGAAAATTGCTTTTGAAAGCGTTGAAAAGCATTCCCTTTGATCCCTTTGAATTATTTTCTTCCTGCGTTCCCGATAGAGAGAGAGAGAGAGAGAGAGAGAGAGAGAGAGAGAGAGAGAGATGCTATTGAACAAGGCGGATGAAAAAAAAGAGTTATTGGCTTCTGCTAATTGCAATCGATACAGAGTGTTTCTTTTCTAGATAAAAACCTACGGTACGTACGGTATTTTTTTCCTGAACTGATTATGATCGTGAATACATTCGTAATGACTCCCTCCCTCTCTCTCTCTCTCTCTCTCTTGTGTAAAATCGATCAATGTGTTTTTATATCGCGGAAAAATCCGCGGACCATTTATCTTTTAATTAGCTGCGACGACGACTCGATATAAAAATGTAGCTGAGAATAATATGTGCGAAAGAATTATTATTTAATATTAAATGCATTATATGTTGTATATAATATAAGGTTATGTTATATGTGATAATGTGGACCATAGATAATATGGTGCTATATTATATGTGATAATATGTAATATAGATGGTATTACATATTTTAAATTATAAATTAATAGGAATCGATAGACTCAGTAATAATTATAATACTTCGATTCTCTGGCTATCTTCCTCTAGTTTCTCTCTCTCTCTCTCTCTCTCTCTCTCTCTCTCTCTCGATCAATACTGCGTATGGTTTACCCTTCTAACGCATACTCCACTTGGATCACAACAAACATAAACCAAACACACTCCCAAAACTCCCGCATACATAACAAACACTCGCATCGTTCACGCCATCTTCATAATTGTCAAATTATAATTGTTATTAAAATACAATAAAAAATTCACAACTGCTTCGACAGTATTTTTAAGGATATTATCTATAATACAGTCCATAGAATTAATTTTGCCATAACTAGAATGTAGAATTTTATGCAAAATGAAAATTGTCCTCGTCGATTACAAAATGAAGGAACTGCACAGACATTTATTATATCTTTCTTTAATTATTTTAACGAGCAGGGCAACAATTCTTTTAAATTGTATTAATAATTTTGCTATTTTATATCTGACCTGTATATTAAAAAATATATATAATTGCAACGTTATTTATTAACGGAGAGAGAATAATATGATGGCAAGTATGCAAGGGGGGATGAAATACGAAAACTTGAAATTAAAATAGAAATAAAAAGGGAAGAAAAATACAAATGTAACATTATACTATATTAAATTATATAGCATACTAGATGGTATCACTATATTAATACAATATAGTATTATCAATATATAATATAATATAATATAATATTCTTCGAGAGAGAAAATTCTTAACCTCAATAATAGACAAAACTTCAACCCTTCCACAGCCCCCGAATAAAAATGCCAAAAAATTCGTCCTCGACCCTTTCGTTACTTAAAACTTATCGCTACCGCACGAACCTCTCATAACACAGACTCCTTCCGAACAACTCCCAGGACAATTCTTTACCACGGCTCCCCGTAGAAACGTTGGCCACCGGCGAAACTCCGTGGTCCAATCCGGCCCGCAATTCCATCAATTCCGCGGGCGTTAAAGGGAACGAGCAGGCGAGCGTTCGCGCCATAATAAGACCGCCCTAAACGCGCAATTGCCCGAAACGCTGAAATAACAGCGGCCGCCATTTTTGCGGCGCGCCATTAAACGACGGAAAAATTACCCCCTCGACCGGGGCTGTCTTTCGCGGAGCTATACTTACCCGCCTCCATTGTTCCTCGCCGTCTACCACCACCCACCCCCGCCCCCCTTTCGTGCCTAAAAGTAGACTTTTACTTGTCTCCTCCGTTGTCGAGCAATCGAGCAACTTCGCCGGTTCCTCGAATCGCATCGAATCCATGAATATAAATTCCGAAGAGTCGCCGGGGGGATGGAACCGGGGGGGAATGGGCGAAGGTGGAGGGGAGAGGGAGGTTTTGTATCGAGAGGGTAGTTCCTTCGCGCTATGAGTTTCTCATTTTAATTGAGCGCCTGTCCCGTCGCAGATAAAAGAGATCAACGAGCGAAGGAAATGTTATTTGCATGAACGGCGCCCTTTATCGAGGCTTCTCCTCTTCCTCCCCTTCCTCCTCTTCCTCCTTTTCCTCGTAGCAAAGGAACGAAGGATCGTGACATTGTGATCGACGGATTCCAGGCTAATTGAATGGTCCTTTGCGCCCCGATCGCCTTTGAACCGATCGCCGACGGCCCCGATTGTTAAATATAAAACTTGAGCGGCGCGGGGCGCGCGCTTTCGGATCCGAAACCTGTTCGCTTCGGTACGGATAAAGGTATTCGCGTGCCCGGGATTTATGGCGAATTCGAAGCTCGCGACGACGACTTTTGGCTGCCTTGTACCTTGAGAAGAACGTTATATTATAGAAGACTGTGGGCCAAAAATAAAAGGAATGTACCTTCTTTGAATTAAATCTCTTTTAATAAATTAAACGATCAGTTTGCAATTGCTTCTCGGACGGATTGTACAGGGGGTGGTTTCGCGTAAAACTAGAGAAAATTGTTCGACGATTATCGCTCGGGCCCGCCGTGGTTCAAAAGTGTCAGGGGCGCGCGCCACAGCCGTTGCACCGCGGGAAGTTCATAGCCAAGTCTAATGACCCAAACGATAGTAATGGACTTCCCAAACAAAGTCGTAACAGTACCTGTTTGGCTTACAAAGTTCTGATCAAACCTGTCCAAATCCGCCACTGGGTTGTAAACTTTCGGGTTAATATAGGTTCGTCGACACGCGTGCGAGAGAGCCTTTGAGGCTGGGAGAAGCTGATCA
>NW_027582059.1:0-3501 GCF_028453695.1 Augochlora pura
CAAATGGTTTCGCGTAGTTTTACTGCCGATATTCACAGCATTTATTTTGTTATTTCAGGTTGACGAGCCTAGCAATGGTCATGAATATTGGTTGTGTTGGCAACGTCATAGAGTTAAGATTTATGCGCCATCTCATGAAAGAAGCTATAATTATTTTGTGAAATGTCGATAAATTAAAATGTGACCTGAAAGTGACACGGGCCCATAGAGGCTTAATATTCTACATATTATTGTTTCAAGTTAATACACGGGTGTTCCACCCTAGTGCAAGCTCTAAAGGGTTGACACTTCGCCTGATACTCCACGGCGCTCTTCGCGACGCTGAGCCCTGCTTCAGATTTCAGGCGTTTCCTCTTTTCGTGGAATCGGGCAGCTTCTCACGGTAAACGGCGCAAGTTCACGTGCCGCGACGCGACTGAATACAAGATTGATGACATAATCGGTTTCGGCGAGTCTCCACCGTATGGTCGCACCCCGAGGATCTCGAGTAAAACGGCGATTCGTATGCGGGATCACGTCGCCGCGACGACGTTTTGTCCGGCGTGTACGCGCGCGTCCCCTCGCCCTCGTCGCTCTCCCACCTGTCCGCGGCGCGGCCGGACACGCCGGCGCGGCGAAATTTCGCGGGCGAAGGCTGTCCGCGTACTTTCTCACCTTTTTGTCGCAATCCACGTGCCCCGGGCCGATCGGGCCGATCGGCAAGAAGATCGAAACCGCGTGCCTTTCTCCCAGATTTGTCTACCGGCCCGCGCACCGAAATCACTTCGCGCGACGGAAGCGGCGTCAATTACGATATCCACCCGTTCGCACCCTCGCGAAAGGTTAAGTTGCCACGCGTAACCATTGCCGGTTAAACCGCGGCGTTTCCCAAAAGTTCGCCCGGACGGGAACAATCCCGTGGCTGGGATGAAGAGATACGTTTCACCGGCGACGTCACCTTGTTTAAACTGTTACGGGCCGGCAAAAAGCTATGTAGGTCCAGGCTGGCCGCTGCAAATTGAGCAATTCCGATGCCGAATCGCTAACGAGCCCATCCAAAGGTCCCGCCGCTGTTTCCCTCCGCGCGCCTTTTTTTCAACGGCGACCGCTTTTTCGTTTCCCCCGCCGCGGCCGCGTCGCGTTTTTAGGGACGCGCCGCGGGTGGCTGCCGCCCGATAAAATGCGCCCCGCGGCAAGGTTTCCCATAAATTCTCATCCGGGGGAAAATGAAAACTGCTGGATACCGCGTCGCCCCCCCCCCCCTCCCCGGAAACGACCTTCCCCGCGACGTTGCCGCGCGCCGCTGAAACAGAAAGGCGGCCGGAGCGTCGAGTGTAAATTGAATCGGTAATTCCGGGGCATTCGGGGCCGGGACGATCCGGTCGGACCTCGTCGAGAAATTACGTCACACCCTCCAGAAGGTTTAAGGAGTCCCGGGACCGTGCTCTGATTAAACTGCTCCCGCCGGGAGCGGTGAGCCTCGGGCGACCCGGCCCCGGCACACGATTAACACGGCCGACGACGATTCTTGCCACCTGAAACTTAGAGTCTACGTCGTAACTTGCTGCTAGTTGGTGGCCTAGTTGCTCCGTCTGCGGGGTAGCCGGAGAGATTGATATACCGAGCATCTCGCAAACTCGATTCGCTGATCTTTATTGGAATTGCTTTCGAGGTCTGGTGCGCGCACCGGTTCGAATCATTCGCGATCGGTTTGCAGAAACTTGCTTGTATTTTTTCCTCAATTCTTTTTACAGACTGATCCTGGGATACTCTAGCGCGTAGCAAATTGTCAAGGGAGGGTGTGGTGTGTGTACATTAAATTACAATAGTGTAGGGTGGATACTTTGCTCGGCAACTTGTCCGCGTAATACTTTCACAGAAGTGTATTTACAAATTTTTGGCACGTAGGGAACGATCGCTTACATCTTCTAAGTGGGGAGAGGGGGCGGGGGGTAGTATACTATTGAGGGCGGTCACGGTGGAGCTCGGTTTACGTTTGAGGGAAGAGCTTGTCGAACGGGATGCGGCTGAAGAAGTCGTTGGAGATTTTGGCGAACACAAGACCGAACGTCTCCTCGTAGGGCGATTGTAGTTCTTTGAACAGCAGATCGGAGTTCTCGTTGATGAATCGGTTCATTTGGTCGCCTGCGAATAAAGAAAGAAACGTTAAAATCGAATTGTAGAGAGACGAACGTGTTAGTGCGAGGAGAGTTATATTTAGACAGTTTGTCATTCCATTACAGTCACTCCAGTGACGAAAACTCGTTTTTATTCTTTATTTTATATTAATTCGGGAAAACATCGCGGTGGCGCCATCCGTGGCAGAAGCTCTAAGCTACTGGCCAAATAGTTTCGCATTTGGAATGCTAGATAGTGAATTGTAAGATTACGTGGCGCCATCAGTGGTGAAACACTGAAGCTACTAGCAAATAAGCTGGCACTTCGAATGCTAAATGGCGGCAAAATCAAAATAGGATTAATAATATAACGCCATCTACCACAGTTTTACAAACTATCATTGCCAGATTGCTTTCATATTGCGGCGGATGTAAATAATTAATATTTACAAAGTCGCAAAACCTTATTCACTGATTCAATAGATATTAAAAAATTGTCAATTAAATAGCAAACATTAATTATCTACATCTCTGTCAAAATTATTGCTCTGGCTCCATCTAGCATCGAGACATTGTTACCAATCGGTTAACAGCTTGAGCATACTGCTACGGATGGCGCTGTTCCGACTCTCGCGAAATTAATTATTAATTAAGTCGGTAAAAACTGTTCGATTAACATTATTAAATACTTTAAAACGTACGAAGTGACAGCCGAATTCATTGGAAAATCACGAGACTGACGTTAATAAGATCGTAATGCGACTGTTTTACACCGGCTTTTATGCATCATGCAATACCGCTCGGTGATTTGAATGCGCGGCAAAACGCTTCCCGTGATTATGGATATCTTTACAAATTTAATGTAATTGAATGACTCGGGTATTCAACGATAATTTCAATATCGTTTAAGTTCAAGAGCAACGAGAAACCTTGGTACGATCTTCTACAAAAATCTCGGTTACATAAAATCACTGCTGTAATTAACTTTCTACTCAATTGTGGCGGCTGCGCGAGAGCCGTTACGTACCTAGGATAGTGTCGCCGTTGAAAAGGTTGTCGAATTTCAATGTTACTCGTTTGGGCGTGAATTTCACGTCGTACTTCGTCACCCTGATGTACGTCACTCCGTCCTTCTCGTATTTCTCGCAGTGAATTTCGTTATGAGTTTTCAGATCATCTGAAAATATACGAAACATATAAATATCCGAGAAAAACCCGTCTGCCTTCGATCGCCTAGGATTCTTATCAATGCCATCGATTAATATTTACACATGGTAATGTTCGATTTTCCAGATCCCCGGACCGGCAGCAACAGTATCTTCCCATCGATTCTATAATCAGCGACAAAGTCCACCTGCGGATTGTACGCGTCGGACGTCAGCAAACATTTGTCCCAGTCGATGCT
>NW_027582060.1:0-3498 GCF_028453695.1 Augochlora pura
GGAATATTAGTTGCAATGAAATATTTAATGAAATAATATGGGAATATTAATTGCAATGAAATATTTAATGAAATAATATGGGAATATTAGTTGCAATGAAATAATATGGGAATATTAGTTGCAATTGCTAGATATAAACACAATTTATATGTAACAAGGATATTCGTATTTGATATGTATGTTAATTATAATAAAATACGACACAGTATAATGGCTAGCTGACTATTTTTACTAGTGTCAATTGTAGGACGAACGTGACGTCAATCAATTTTACGTCAATGCTAAGATCGACGTACATATTGAACGTAAGCTTCGAACAGCTGTTTGCTCCTTTTTTAACTATTTAAAATGGACTACTGACAGAATATTTACAAACCACGTAAACTACAGTGATATAAAGCGATTCTAGGTAATTTGGATTTCTAGGATTAAATAAAACGATTAATTTCTAGGTAATTTCTAGGATTCTATTTTGTTTCATTATGAAAAATAGCTATATTAAATATAAAAATATATAAAAATAGATAAATTAAAATTAGAAATATTAAATAAAATTATATATAATAGTCGACCTTCTAAAATCTTTCGGATAATGTTATTGGGAAAGAAACGACCGAGCTCGATAAAGTTTCGAGCCTTTTCACCACCGTGCATAACTCCTTCGTTATAAAATCATTGTTCCATCGATTCTCGCGAGAATTAGTGGGTATCGCGACAGGCGACGATCATAGAGTAACAGGATTTAGCGAACTCCGCGAATAACGTGCGGACGCGAGAGAAGCTGCGTGACGCGTCGATCGTCTCATTATTTCGGATGACCACGCAAGGAAGAAGTTGCGGAAAAACTCTGCGGGGATCTAGCCGCGCGAATCCGCGCCGCGATATAATCGGTCGCGGTGATCGCAAGGGCGACTTTCGATGATTCGCGAGAATAAATCGAGCGGAATCATGGACGACCGTTAACCTTTTAGATACGGCAGGATTTTGCGCAAATAAAGTTTTTCGTAACTAAATTATGATTTTCTCTTAATATATATTTTTTCCGGATATCTATACATAGTACTAATAACATATATTCTTTTCTTAATATATTGTATATACACACTTTCACTTTAATTGTTTGCTTTAATAAATAATAAAACAATTGAGTAAAGCACGAGCCATTCGCGAAAGCCACTATAGTGGCGCGTAGTATCTAAAAGGTTAAGGAAAGCCTGCGAGATTCGGAGATCGAGAGTGCGATAAAGAATTCCTAGTCTCGGGTAATTGTTGGCTTTCGCCCGGTCGAAACGAAAACAGCGAGGTTATGTTTCCGCAAACTTCGGCAGCCGGCAAATTTGCAGAAGCGAGCAAACCGGCTGCTTCCCGGAGAAAGGGGTCTCTCGCGCGCGCGCACGCGCGCTTCGAACGAGGGAGCAGAAGATGAAGTCGCGCGTTATTTGTATCAGAAGTTCGGGAAACGAGCCTAAGCTCCGTCAATATTCCGTGTTTAACGACGAACACCTGTCGCCGGGTGAAACGTACTTATTTTCTCTTTCGTCCGCGGACGAGCGTGGATGGTTGACTCGTGCTTCGGCGGAAATGCTTCCAGGCGCTCGTGTCGCGGCGCGTGTCGAACGTCTTGGAACTCGTCGGACATTTAATGGCGTGTAGGTGTTTCCGGCCACGTAAACTTTTCACTTTACGTCGCAGAATAATATTGAAAAGAATTTCCGGCAATATTTGCCACGGGGAAACGGAAAGTGAATGGAAATTGTCCGATGACAAAATTCTCTATTTCCAGCACGCAGAGAGTATTAACTTCTTATTGTTGAAGCGTTTGGTCTTAGTAAACTTACGAGCCTTCAGCTATTAATCGAATTCGTGATAGATGATAAGACTAAGTAAAAAAGCTTAAATATTCCCATGAAATCGAAGTAGTTATCGAAACTGAAGCTGTCGAGTTTAGATAGATCGTTAAACATTTAAAGGCTTATTTATTATCAAACAAATATGTGATAATAATTCTAACAAAATCAATAAAATTAGACAAAGAACTGCGTATCAGAAACTCATTAAGTTGGAAACTATGAAACGGGTGTTTTAAACTAATATATTGAAAAAACACTTCTCCCAATTTATCAGATTGGAAACTATGAAACGGGCGTTTCTGCCTACTCTGTATTCAGCTGCAACGCCCGTTTCATAGTTTCCAAGCTAATATACGAATGACCGATATCATAGTGCTTATTTTATATTTATTAAATATATAAAGCTGCTTTCGTCATCAGAATCGTTGAGCATATTCCTTTAGTCAGACATACGCTGTTATGCAAATCACGAAACAATTGATTTAATTAAATTCTATAATCTTTAATTACAATATACAGAAAATCTCTCAAAAAAGGGAAGAGAGAGAAATGATCGTCCCGATAACAAGAAGCGGATAAAAAGGAACAGCCCGTACGATATTCCTCCTCTCCGGCGGTAAGTTTACCAGTTCGAACGCTCGGTACGCGTTAACGGTAGATCGAATCCAATCTGTGGTTGGATCAAACAAATGCCGTGCACTCCAAGGGCCGCTTTCTACGGCACGGTCGCATAGATTGCGTCTTGTCCCCGCGAGAGAAATATTCGTCCTCGATCTTCGTGAAGGAAGCGATCCCGGCCATGTTCGAGTAATTCGAACGCCGTGTCAGCGAGGGCCGTAACAATAAATATTTCTGTGCCGGGTTCGTTCGCCGCGGTCAAGCTTTTCCGCTCTCACCCTCCTCGGGCTCGGGTGCCTCTCTCACCCGTTGCATCACGGGCGCGACACTTTTTTCGGACACGGGCTTGTTACCAATTTAGAGAGACTCCAAGAGACGAGACCTCCCGAGATAAAAACTAATGCCGAGTCACCTTCGACATAGGAGTGCAAAGGGTTAACCTTTTAGATACTACACGCCACTATAGTGGCTTTCGCGAATGGCTCGTGCTTTACTCAATTGTTTTATTATTTATTAAAGCAAGCAATTCAAGTGAAAGTGTGTGTATACAATATATTAAGAAAAGAATATATGTTATTAGTACTATACATATATAGATATCCGGAAAAAATATATATTAAGAGAAAATCGTAATTTAGTTACGAAAAACTTTATTTGCGCAAAATCCTGCCGTATCTAAAAGGTTAAACGTCCACCGCCTTCTTCGCAATTTTTGGATCCGCGTGGGAGAAATGCGAATGATCGAGAAATCGCGATTATATTCCGCGATGAAACGTGACAAAATATGGAAAAATAAGTCTTCCAAGTGCTGTGGAAAACTATTGTTAAAGAATAATGAAATAAATTCACTTATATATATATATATATTTGGAACGATTCACATTGATAAATAGAACACGATTTAAAACGAGATGCACCTACAGTCAAATTATCCTTGAAATAAAAGAAACTATTCGAAAGAAATTCGTTCTAACATTGTTTTCTGAAAATAAATACAATATTAATCTATTTGAAGTAATAGCAATTTGAA
>NW_027582061.1:0-8976 GCF_028453695.1 Augochlora pura
TAAAAACGTTCTCATGGGGATAGCCAAACGGTGCGAGATGCGAGGCTCTGCCGCCGCCATCGCGCCATGAAATTGCGAAGGAACGTCACGCCACCGCAGAGTAATGGCGACACGATCATTGAGAAGACCCCGAGAAAAATTGACCTGTTCTGGGCCGGTGGCATTCCGACGAACACTGATTACCTGTCGCGACACCTGCCCACCGATGCACTTTCAGCCCGGCCTTGGAGTGAAAGTCAACGATACCATCGATCCTGTTGATCGATCAATTTTTCCTGGCTCGTTAAAACGATCAGAAAACGACGACCGGGACTCGCTCCAACTACAAAATTGCGTCTCCCTTGTTAATTAAGTGCATTCCGTATGCGAGGATTCCTGGAAACGTATGCAAAAACAAGATTCGTGGAGAGATCGTAAAAGTAGCTACGTTGAAATTCCATTTCGAAATGAAGTCGCGAATCGGAATTCTTCGATCAAAATTCGATTTCACCGGTGATAAGGATCTGTACAAGTTTTTATGAAACTTGGTAAAAATATCTATCGTTTAAATTGTACCCTATTGCAAATGGTTTGTTTATAAAACCACAAAGAGAATATATTTGTAAAAATGAGTTAAGTCTTTTGAGTAATTAATTTATCTTGGATTTCATATGAGCCAGTCTTCGTCGAGCTACGTTTCCTTAGGAATTGAAAATGAGACTACGTTATGCGTATCTATACTGTAACATAATCATACTGCATACCTTGTAGGTACATAAATAGACCATTTTTCGTAAATTTCTTACAAGCTTATTGTTGAGTAACGAAGCTGTCCTTGCTAACGAATAAGCCGTGGGTTTTCATACAAAATGAGGATGATCACATGTACAGAACAGAAGTTAAAAAAATATCTTTTTTCCTTTAATAAATTTAATAAATCATAAGTAACATTTGTAAATTCTTCATTTATCTATTTTTATTAGAATTAGTCTGTGGATTCTATGTGTTTATGGCAGAAATTAATAAGTTAAATACGAAACTATAAAGACATGTAAAAAGTTTAAGAATACTGTTACATTGTTGTTAACATACTGCAATTATTAAAAGACAAGTGTCCATCTAATCTGCAATTCTTGGAATTAATATAGACAACTTATTTAATTTATCTTTCCTGCAATTAACATAGACAAATTTATTTTACACAAAGATCCGCAGTCTAGCCGTAATTTTACGTAAATAATTATTTAAATATTAAAACATGGTCACAACTAAGATGAAGGAAAATGTTGAATCATTTCTATACGTAAATAATACTCGGAAAACGCAATTTTCCGTTCGAATCGTATCGTATGTCGAACAGGTGGAAAAACAAGATCGAACGCACTATTCGGATGATCGTGCACAGCTATGAATTATTTAATGCCACGTAAAGGCAATACGTTTTCCTGTTCTTGTGAATGTTTATTACACCGTGAAAGGCCGCGCCGTGACATTCGAGCTTCGGTGACGTATTCGTTCCGATCTCTGATTTCGTTAATCAACAAGCGTTGCGTCCGCATTATCCAACACGCGTCGAGAGAAAAAAAGGGAATCTTACGGTCACGTTGGAATCGGACGCCTCGGTGATAAACAATAATTTTATCGAAATTGTTTCTTGCTCGAGAAATGCGCCTCTTGGGTAATTTTTTAAATAATCGAAAGGAATGACGTGCCATTATTGGTAACGCGATGGGTGCCGAAAATCGACTAAAAAAATTCTCAATGATCAATCTAATTCGATTAATGAAAATGAAACTAGAAAGTTATAATTTATACAGTAAAAGGTATTCAAACACTTTTACATTGTTACTGTTTAACAGTATTACTATTGTTTTGTTATTGCATTTTTATTGTAGCTACATCACTTGTTATTACTAATGTTATATTGTATACCAACGTTAATCCATTGTTTTTATTGGATTCCCTAAAATCCTTTGCAAGCCATGATGTCACCCTTGACCTATCTTTAAACTTTGCCCCTCTTCGATCTCTGTCTTTCCTATATCCTATCTGTGTCTTTGTTTTGCTACGTCATCTTCAAAACTCTGACCTTACCTTACTACTGAACATTACAATTCTTAAACCTCCATTACCTGAGTTAGAACCTATACAGAGTGTCCTCGAAATAGGACACAAATAGATAGCGAAGTTTCACCCATAAATTTAATAGATTGAGATTGCTATAATAGTGCCATAAATTAATTTGGTGGAATTTGTTAATACTGAATATAAATTTTGGAAACTAGTTAAAAACTATTGTCGGCAATAAGTTTTATAGACTTAAATCTAAAAGTTTTTAGTCTGAAATCTAAAAGAAATTCAGATTACTGGATTCAATGTTAAAGAAAGTTATTGTCTTCTAAAACGATGTGTACTCACTTTTGCACATCGCTGCACATTTTAGGAATCGATAAATTAATTGTCCGAGTATGTACAAGAAGGGAGAGCGCTACGATTACAAGTACCGTTCTCTTAATCCAGATACCACACACGCGTTCCAGGAAACTATTACCAAACCTTCGAAGAACTTCTTTCCACCTAATCCGTAGCTGATACCTTCAATAAAAGTTTCCAAAGCTAATACCTTCAATAAAAGTTCCCAAAGCCTTTAGATCCTGCCAGAACCCTTCGTGACCACTGACTAAACTTAATCCGAGGTCTTTCGATTTTTTGAAGCTAGTCAACGAAACGATTCAAACAGATCGTGCCAACTGTCGCGTGAGATCCATGTCGCTGTTCAATAATTAATATCGAATACAACAATCTCGAATTTGCATTTATAAATTGCAGATTGTACTTTAACAATGAATATTAATATCCAATCTAATTTTATATAGCATTCGTAACACGACTGGTAGAATACTGCACAGTAATCAAAAATTTATAATTAACATTCGAACAGAATATCTTTTAATTATTTAACGAAAACAAAACTGATTACATTTGGAGATTGTTTCTAATTTTAATCGGTAATTTTTATCAACATATTTTTCGGAGCACTGTTTTTAAATCCGTCAATGTTTGCATAGAAATTAACTAAACGTGTGAAAATTTTAATAAAGCCTTTGCATTCGAATGGTGAGTTTATGGCAATCAAATTTACCATACTAGAATTTCAAACAATTTTTGCATTACTGCATATGACTCTATTTGACTAGCTGCTGAAAAGTATTCAATTTTATAAAATGAAAAAGAATAATTCAATTAATTCTCAAAAACCGGATTAAAACTATTTACTCTTGGGGTCAAAATAGTCCCGATTCCGCGGTTCGAGTGTTTTCTCGTACCGTAAAAATACACCAGTATTTTTCTCGTGTTTCGGAAAGCATACCAAGCCTTTTGAACCCTTCTCTTTCCATCACCCAGTATATTTAGAACTCGAGAAACGTACGAACGCTTTTGTGCTGCACTGTATACGCAATAAACGGACGGATAAAAGAAATGCATTCACTCACGTTGACCGGCCCGATGCAACACGATCATCCTGCTGTGTCTGAGGGAATTTCTTGTGGGTGTGTGGCGACCGGCGATCTGCGAGGCTGCCAAATTAACGGGAACCGTGGTTGACAAACAGTTCGCCATCGACGGTGCCCGGCCGAGCTCTTTGTCCTTCTCCGGTCTATAGATCCTGCCGATGTTTCCCGTCGATACTGCACCTATTACGGCAAGCAGGTATCGAAAACGTCATTACCTGGATTCGCGTCGTAAAGCCAAACCGTTTGAAAATGATTTATAACCACGGGTGGTTTTTTAGCCTCTTAGGCACGATGCGCTTTATAGCAGCTTTTGTCATCATAGTGCTTTTGTGGATGTTTCGTGTTTTACACAATTGTATTACATGATTTGATAAAATTAATTTCGTAGTATTATTAGTTATTAAAGTGAACGATTACAGAGTAAGCGTATATGTACAATATACTGTGTATATAGTATACTATACTAAGAAAAGAATATATGTATATAAAAAAAAAAAAAACAAAAAAATTGAATATTAAGAAAAATCGTAATTTAGTTATGAAAAATTTTATTCGCGTAAAATCCAACCGTGCCTAAGAGGTTAAAAAAAGAATGCGTTTGAGCTACTCCGGTGGTCGATCGTTTCAGATCCGTAATGCATGGGCGTTAGAATTCACTCTTCACGCGACTTTCGGAATTAGTGAGCTTTGCAGACTTTGCTCAAGAGTTTGATAATAGAAGAATTCAATTTAATTTCAATTTAAAAGGAATTAATAATATTCCTATAATAATTAAAACTAATTTAGTAGAGCTTGCGTGGAATCTTTGTCACGAGCCTGACACGTTGTTATAGTGCAAGGGGTTATAGTGCATTATTACATATAAATGTAATAATGTATGTAGTTTCATTATAATGACTAGATTTAATTTACTCGTAGTTCGTACGATCTTAATTATAATTGCACTGAGGATTTTATGCATTTATATCAGAATTGGCTTGGCGAAACATAAAATAAAGGCATCTGAAGAATTTTAAAATATTTCCATGTCATGATCAATATAAGGAAATCATTAAAAGAAGAAATACGTTTTTATTTCATTATAAATAAAATTACTTTACGTAAAGAGTCGCAGTCTGATTATAATATACGATTCGCCAAAAGATTCGTGTCCAGTCATTTTGTCTGGTTTGGTAGTGCCAAATTAACTATTATTCGATGAGGACAATTATTATTTTACACAAAGCTCTGCTGTCTAATCAAAGGCCTCTATGCAAAATAAAAATGCATTAATTAATATCGCATTATAATATTGTATAATAGCAATACATTAATTAATATTGCATTATAATATTGGATAATAGAAATGCATTAATTATTATTGCGTTATAATATTATATAATAGCAATGCATTAATTAACATTACATTATAATATTGGATAATAGTAACGCATTAATAAAATATTTTTGTTCTTTTGCATTTGATCTACTCGTTTCTGTCATAACTACATAAAATCCATAACATTGTTACCTGTGCAGATTTTGACCATTTATCAGACTCACTAATCTATGATCTAAACGCGACTTCTATTTAGAACTTGCTGTAATGTTTATTGACATATGTCACGTTCCAATCACTGTCCGCACCGGGAAAGAAATATACGAATCGGACGGGGGACGACGCGACGTTACGTTTACCAATAGGTATGCTTAGAAAGCGCGCGAAATGTTCAGCTCGATTCTGTTGTGGTAAGATGTTCGCGGGAATCGAGCAGAGCGCGTACGAACAAAATGAAATTCGAGAAAGTCCGGTTGAACGCCGGCTCTCTGGTACAGCGACGACCGAATTTCACTCGCGACCGTTCTATTTTCAGCGGGACAACTTTCCTAGGATAGTGCAGTGGCACCTCCAATTTTGTTCCGCTCCGACAATGATGCTCTTCGATCCGATCGACGTTAACGGATGATTTAGAAAAAAAGAAGAATATCGACTTCACAACATCCGCTGTTAAAAGTGCGTCGAGAGTGAATTGCAAGCGATATAGAAGTATTCTACGCAATGATGGAAATCAATGAAATACTCTAAACTGTCTGGTGATAAAAATTAATTTACGAATACCGAATATAATTGACGTAAAAGAGGAAGACGAAGATGAAAGTAGAGTAAAAGTAAATTTGCGAACGTAAAAGTATGCGTAAGGCTACTTCGCATCGAGAGTAAGTTTAGAAAACGAAGAGTGAGTCGTGAACTCACCTAGAAAATAGTCTGAGGATTTAATGTATTTATAGCAGGGGCTGATGTCTGATACTCGATGTTCTTCAAATTTAATAAGGTTCATCGGTGTTCTGAATTGACGAGAAATATAATTTCTAGCATTTTTCTTCGGATGAAGGAAATTTATCTTAATCAATTTTTAAACATTTCTTTTTTAACTCTTTGTACTCCAAATCTATCGAAAATTGATAAATTGTATATAAAGGCTATTAACTCTTTTTGTAACTCTTTGCACTCCAAATCTATCGAAGATTAATAAATAATATACAAAGGCTATTAATGATTATTGTCTTAAATTAATAGAACGTTCAGAATAATTAGACTGTTTCAATAAAATTTGATAAAAAAAGGTCGCCAAACAAAAAAATTGTTAATTTTTAAAGTGCCATAATTATTAGCATTGTACCCTTGAAAAGAGATCATTCCATGACAACTATGGCTAAATCCATCCAAAGCTTTAAATATGAATCCTTTTTTTACATCATCTTTCGTTTACTCTGTTGTTGTATCAAATATGACCGAGCAATAATTTAAGAAGCTATTCGGATTGCGTGTCATATTTCTGGATGAAATTACTTCACATCATCTCGAGTTTAATTATCTTTGTAATAACATGTTCGATTACCTGTCACTTTGACGCTGTGGACCTTCGACACATTTCCAGCGCTCACTGCACTGCTCACTCTGTTATTATTGTTGTTGTTGTTGGCTGCAGCCATCGACGTGCCTATATTGTTGTCACGAACCTGGTTCAAATTGTCGGCGCTTAAAGCGGAAGTCACGCAAGGTGCCACCATCGGCACGTCCTGTAGGCAAAAAACGCATCGATCACTTTAAATGGATCACGGTCTAGCGATTGTCGGTCTTAAAATAGCTGTTCGTTCATCTATCAGTATCTACTTTATGTGCCGAACTCGTGCTACCGAAAATTCATTCGAAGTTAACCCTTTTTACTCCGCTGTCCCCTCTGAGGGGACATCGTAATTCTAGCATATCACTCGGATGTCTCCTCTCAGGGGGCATTAACTTTTATTAGTTATTACGAAAACTTAAATTATTCCAGCACAATTTTTTCAGAAATGCTTCTCTGAAGTTTTTTCTTTAAATGGCACAAGAAATCGAATCAAAATATGGTAAAATTACTATGATATACAGAAAAATTACGTCAAACTAGTTATTATTGTGAAATATGCACAAAACAGCCTGCAGTGCAGGTTGGGGAGTGTTTCCAAGTTTATTATACTGTACAAAATTATACAAAATAAAATATTGATTTTTTTACAAATATGTACTCGTCGATGTCAATGAATTTGTACAGGTTCAGTACCATTATAATACGTTATTTGGTTCCAAAATTGTTCTAAATAATATGGGTGTTCGTAAGTGCTCGTTTCTACAACAAAATAGCGCTGAGAAGCTGGTAGCTGACTTCCAGAATGGTTCGGAGTGCAAAGAATGAATTAAAGAAACAATGTAATTTTTAACTTTTTCGTGACTTTAATTCCTGAATTATTAAATTATTTCAATGCGTTGCAGTTTCGCTACGATGAATTCATCAAACTTATTTCTCGTATTACACTACGTTACATGACAACGTGGAGTACACTTTCCTGCACATGTTTGTGAAATGCCACCGAACACATGACTGCAGTAACGTTAATTATGCTCATTCATGATGTTACAGTTTATAGAACAATGAGTATCGTTCCATGGTATCACCAGAACTTCATTTACATAAAATATGCCAAGTTTCGCAGCAGCAATGACGCAACTAGAGAAGTGCAGATAACAGAATTTACTTAAAAAATAATTATTAAAACATAGAAGATGAAGAAAATATTATTGCTTAATTGTTACAAAATATTAAAGTAGCCTTCAATAATTTCGAAATTGCGAAAACAAGTCAACAAGTTTAATAACATAAAATTTGCCTCGCTAACAGTGAATTTTTATCACGCAGAAGAAAAGAAATATTAAATGTGCTTATCGCGGTGACTCCGGATGTGCTAAGCGTGTTGGTTGAATATATGTATACTTACCTTTAATGTGATTCGACAGTATTTAAATTCATTGTAATATATTCGAGCAATACATATATTTGCTAGCATGTTTAGGAAGCAAAACAGTAGAAATACCCTCCACTACGATTAATTTTCTAATTTGTGATTTATTAATTGAACTTCTTAGATTTTGTGAGAATTTTTTATTTTCAGCACTTCGCGTGTCGACACTTTATCTAATTAATGCACCATCTAACACACTAATTAATAAACTAAACACTCGAGTTATATTAAAAACTAAAAAATAATATGAGTTTCTATTGCGTTATTGTATTATACATATAATCGAAGAAGTAGTCGTACAGAAACTAGAAATAACAATGTTGAAACAATACGTCCGAGGAAATCATATATACCTCCAAACAATGCTTTTAGCACGTTGCTCTACGCGTGATTGGTCCTTAAGACCGACTTGTTGACAAGACACAAACGTAAACAGTAACACGTGGGCACAGACCGAGTCGCTCACCTTAAAATTGTCATAAAAGCTAACAGGACGGCTCCTTGGCGCGTACTGAATCTCCTCCTCCGGTTGCATCGTGCTACCACCGTACATCGTCGTGCCTAAGGGCTGCGCGCGCAACTCGCCCGGCATCCTGCGCTTCTTCCTTCTTCCACTTCCGGCGCGGCGGTTGCGATGTCACCAGGTGAATCGCGATCTAATTAATTCCGCGTTCACCTCAAGGCCGTCATTGTCTCTGCCAACAACGTATATCGATCATTTTTCCAAGCATTTCTCGATTTACCACTAAACCTACCAAGTCGGTCAAAATGTCTGATTTCACTCTTTTTCTTATAAATTTTTTTAAATTATAAAGACTTTTACATACGAAATTATTAAATGGATATCATAATTGAAGCATAAATTATAATAAAAATTGCAGAAAGTCTAAATAAATCCGGTCTCGCCATTTTTCTAGAGCAAAATGCGTAACCACTGTACGAGCTCGATAGTTTTACGGTTAAAATGAAATTTTAATACGTTTCAATACGTTTTAATACGTTGTATAGCAACATGAGAATAGGCACGAAAAATTGATAGTTATTATAGATAGAATCATAGATAATTTCTGTTTCGGGGAACAAGAGCTAACCATGTATTTATCATCCTAGTGACTCATGTCATAGCTCTTGTTAAGTTATATGTTGTATCGAGCATTTTTATTCG
>NW_027582062.1:0-3497 GCF_028453695.1 Augochlora pura
TTGCGCCCTTCGACGACAAAAAGACGGAATGTAGCGTAACATACTTATAGCCGGAAGATCCTGGGTCGAAGAAGCCGCCGCAATCAACCCTCCAGGAATCCGATAGGAATCCGGGTGTCTGAAAAATGTCTCGCAGGCGACGGCTGACCCCGAAGCGTTTCGACTGCACGTAATTAATAAGGCTTTAACGCGTCGTCAGCTGCGCCCGCAATTTTTCATCGCGCGTTTCCGGCTCCAGGAATGCCGATTCTTCCGCAGCCGGTGTCTGCGCGCGGGCGCACGCGCGCGCTTGTGTGTGTGTGGCCCCCGTAGACCGAAATGATGGAAGAGGCGCCGATGTTCTTGTTGCCGGGGCTAAAGAGAACCGACGTCCCCCCTCGCCCCCCCGCCAACAGAGGGTGGGGGGAGAGGGTTCGCCAGACAGGAAAGAGAGCACCGAGACCTCTAAGATAATTCATTAGCCGGCGCGAGGCATTGTTGTGATTCATTATCGGCTGCTCGCCGGCCGGGCCTTAGCCTCTCGGCAATTTATTAGAGGCGAACGAGGATCGCATGATTAACGAGAGACCGGCCCCGTCGCGTCACGGCTTAAAAAGATAGAAAACCGGCCGGAATTTGTTTCGAGATCGCGCGTACGTCTGTGTTGGTTCGTCGTCGAATCGATTGATTGTCCATTATTTCGGAGCTGAGCGAGTTTGATAGAAGTCTGGTGGAGCCAGTTACCGAGGGGTAGTTAATTACCATTCGTACCAGGTTATTTCACTTTTAATTTATCGAGAGATAAATACTATATTTAATTTATTATTTATTTTTTAAAGTCGACAGTAGAGAATGTTCTTAAGCTTCGAATAACCCCGGGGGTTGTCGATGACCCTAGAAAATTTTTAAATCATCTGCGAATGCATAAGGACCAAAAATAGAACCTGTTCCACCCTTTCGCTAGCCAATAAAATAAATCCTCCCAAATTTCTTCGAAGCACCAATTAAATACAGCTCTTTCAAACAATAAATACAATAAGAAACATCACCGAAATAAAACATTCCCATCTATTTAAAACTGGTACAAAATGTCGTCGAGGGATCGAGATGAATTGTTCGCGACAAAACTGTCCGCGAAGAAATCGTTCGACAAATTGCTGGGAACGAGAGAGAGAGAGAGAGAGAGAGAGAGAGAGAGAGAGAGAGAGAGAGAGAGAGAGAGAGCGAGCGAGCGACAGGTATCCGAACAGCGTCGTCTGTTCGCTGAATAATTAGCCGCATCCGGCAACGGGGAGCTTGCGGGGTTTCGACGAAAAACTGATCCGCCGCGGGGAAGACGGCAACGAAAATAAAACTGATCGATCGACCGGCGACTGAAAAAGAGCAGGCTCGACGAGGGAGGGAGGGAGGGAGGAGGGGGGGTATCCGGTTGTCGCGAAACGAGTGCAACGTCGGCGCGTCGGAGCTTGAAAAGTCGCGGATGACGTCGGATCCATTGATAATCGATGTGTTATTATGCGGACCGGCGGGGGGATGCGAATTTAACCGAGCGAGGAGTAGGCCGCGACACCGTGACGTCACTGCCACCGGCGGTCAGGGAGAGAGAGGGAGAGAAAGAAAGGGACAGAAGTGAGAGAACAGAGAAGAGAGAAGAGAGAACTGAAAAAAGAGTGAAGAGAGAAGAGACAAGAGAGAAGTGAGAGAACAGAGAGAGAGTGAAGAGAGAAGAGAGAGAAGAGAGAAGAGAGAAGTGAGAGAAGAGTGAAGAGAGAAGAGACAAGAGAGAAGAGTGAAGAGAGAAGAGACAAGAGAGAAGTGAGAGAAAGAGAAGAGAGAAGAGAGAACTAAAAGAAGAGTAAAGAGAGAAGTGAGAGAAGAGAGAAGAGAGAACTAAAAGAAGAGTGAAGAGAGAAGTGGGAGAAGAGAGAAGAGAGAACTGAAAGAAGAGTGAAGAGAGAAGAGACAAGAGAGAAGTGAGAGAAAGAGAAGAGAAAAATGAAAGAAGAGTGAAGAGAGAAGAGACAAGAGAGAAGTGAGAGAAAGAGAAGAGAGAAATGAAAGAAAAGTAAAGAGAAAAGAGAGAAGTGAAAGAAGAATGAAGAGAAAAAAGAAGAGAGGAAGACACCGTCCGAGTTAAGGTGGAAGGTTTGAGGTCCGCCTCTGACGTAACGCGCGGCGAGTCTCGGCAGAGAGCAGCCCCGACTATAAAGGGATGGTACAGGGCAGGGGGGGTGAAAGGAGGGGGAGGGGGGAGAGGACACCGGGTGACGAGCATCGGTATCGACCGACGCGACGCTACGGAAAGATGCGATGGAGCGTGTAGTCAAGGGACGCTGGCCGCGTCGAGGACCTTCAGGGATCCTCCACGGCTCTTAATCCTGCCGATTTCTGTCGCGCCCCGCGGTCCAGAGTCGATGGATCGAGAGCGAAACGCCGCGACAAGCTCGAGTCGCGGTTTCGTCAAAGGGAGCCGGAGAAAAGAGGCGAGCAGCGTTTCGACCCTCGTCGCTGTACCAGCGACGATCTCTAATCAATCAGGGGGCGATCGACGGGAAGATCGAGCTAGGAAAGACCTAGATGATCGTTGAACAATAGTAGATTAGTAACTATTAGATTGTAATTAATTATTGATGAATAATGGTGACTGTCGTGTCATCATCCTTTATCGAATCCTTATCGAATAATAATAATCATACCAGCTACCTCGGTGGCCACAGTTTTATCAATCAACAGATCCGGTCGTTGCAAGCGAGGGGTACAAATCGCTCGCGAGCAAACAAATGCTCGACCAAATGTATCGATCATGGTCTCGGTTGCGGGACGCTTAAAAATTTCGAGTCACGGGGGAAAAATTGCTAGGTACGGCGGCGGCAAGAAACGGACGGATCGATTAATAAGCGGCGAGGCCACCGGGGGTCGCGTCCAGTAAAATAATTAGCGGCAGTCGTTGGAAACGGACCATAATCGTTCCATCGAGAATATCCGGGTGCCGGTGTTAACAAGCCATCGCCGGCAGCGGGCGGGCATTAACATTCCGCTTCGAAAGTTCGCCGGGGTAAAAAGACGGGCGGCGGTGGGGTGCGACCGTCGAAGGCGAAGATAACGAGAACGTTTAACATGCAAATACTCGGTACGAAACCGCCGCAAAACAGCGGCACGGGTTCGTACGTTGGGTCAAACAATTACGTGGGGGGGGAGCCCGGGCGCGGCCGTCGAGGATCGCGGGGAAGAACGTCGCGTCGCAAAAAACCGGTAATGTTACGATGTAGGTCGACGGGAGTTTCTTGCTCGGAACATGGCAGACCTCGTGGCACGGAGTACGAGGGAACCGTAGGGTCCGCGTCCTCCGCCAGAATCATTCTACTCGGATGACTGACGCGACGATGATGGATTCGAGTCTCGAGAGATCGTCGCGTTGTGGAGTCTTTTCTAAGATCAGTAGAAACGACTAGATATGGTCAGACTGGGGCGATGTCGCTACTGTATCCATAAGGGATGCTTGGTAAGTGCAGCTGTTG
>NW_027582063.1:0-3496 GCF_028453695.1 Augochlora pura
TTATTTTTATTAATAATTTTTATTAATATTATTTTTAATAATATTCAATTTTTAATAATACTTTATTTAATACTAGTAATAATATTTAATTTTCACATGATAATAATATTTAATCGACACACTGTATCTTTGCGCGTTAACCGTCGATTAAATAATTTGCATGGACCGGGCCGGAGTTGTAAAAAAAAAGAAGAGGAAGCACGGATAAATAAAACGGCTCGAGGATTTCGGGCGTAGCCGTTCCTGTTTTTGAAAGTGATCGATCGATCAATCGGAAAGGAACACGCGACCGCGTTATCCGTACGATCTCACGTCCAATTAGGCGAAATTTGCGGATACGAAGGCGGAAACCGTCTCCGCGTCCTTTTAGGAAAAGATATTCGGCTTATTTATTGTGTTGGCAACTAAGTAATTGCGAATACAAAATAACAAGAAAAATTCGATTCTTTCGCTCGAAAAATATATAAAATATATCATAAGCTTCATTTCAACATACTGTATATAACATAAAAATTTGACGCTCGCTTCTTTCGAAATAATATAACAAAATATGTCTGAAACGCGCGCGCCTCGCCCTTCCATCTTCAAACTGTAATAAAAACGAAACTAAATAATTAATCGACACAATTTTCTTGCTAAATTGAAGATGAAAGTCCGGACGGTAAGAAAACAATGTAACTTAATTACTTTGAACGCGTTGGTAAAACAAAAGAATGTGCTGAGATCGTCTGTTAACAAAATCCGCGATCACTTAATTGCCAGCCCAATATATTTGACTTTTTTGTCGACTTTGACGTTCGACTTTGAACAGTTTCACGTTCGGTGTTTCTCTTTGCCGCAGGAATACCGAGGGTTGTGCAGACCCAGGGCACGGCCGGCGAGGAGAGCGGCGAGTACGAAGACGACGACGACGAGCGCGGTTACGACGGACGAGCCGGTGAGTAAATGTCAAACGAATCGGTTGTCCCTTGCGAACGCGACGATCTACACGTTGTCCAATTAATAATCGGAGAATTAACGCGACGAACATTTGACGCGTGGCACGAATATTTTTCGAACGAATATTTTGCCATTAAAAAGCTGATATTTGGGGTTTATATTAATTATTCTAGGTTATGGAATTGAAAAGTAGCGATCCTTATGATAAATAAAAATTGTTTATAGTAATTCTTATTATTGTTATCTATTGTTATCTAGCTACATTATTGTTACTAAAAATGCGTCGAATCAGTGAACAGAATTGCATTTTTACAATGCATCAACTCATTTCACAAATGCAATCAGGTCAATAAAAATGCATTTTTCATACAACTACGATTATAATAATTCAAAGAAATAAATATCGGCGCTGAACGAAGTTAAAATCGCAAAAATAGAAAAGAGCGTGTAACATTGTAATAATAACGTTTTCATAATAACAAGAATAAAACAATAGTCTCCGAATCGTGTTCGCCAAGCACTTGGCAATTCAAATGGAGAAGACACTCGTGGAAAAAAAAAACAGTTTTCATTAATACACGAATCGATAATATCTGAAACTTGCCGGCAGAGAGCGCGCGACGTTCTCAAAATTCTACAGTAATTAAGGCAGACAAATATTTGCCGTTGGTTGCAATGAAATGCTCGGCCGGTAATGAAGGCGCCACCACCACCGCCCCCCCCCCCCCTCCCCTGTGTGTATGTACCAACGAATGTAATTAATGAGTCGCGGGAGTTTCGCGGATAATGTATGATTCGAGTTTCAAATAGGCGATTAAACATTTCCGCGACGCGCCGACGCCGCCGCCGTTTCGTCCGTTACCAATTGGCGTTTCGGCGGATAAGTAATCGAGAACTTTTGAATTTTCGGATTTGACGAACGCGAACGCGTAATAACAAACGGAATATTAATTTTGACACGCATGCTACGACTGCGATTAATGCAGAATTCGTGGACGGGGATGCGTTCGAATGTAATAATAACGGAGAAAGTTAGAATCGAATGGCGCGAATCGCCATTTTTTTTTTATTATGAAAATCGAGAAATTTTATTGCTTAGTAATTTCTATATTGTTCACTGATCAATTTTATTTATTAACACATTACCGGGGATTTGGCCATAAAAATTTAGCTCGATATTACATTTTCGATTCTATTCTATTTTTATTAATTTTATTAATTGCGAAAGGCATTTGATGTTTAAAAAATTATATAATAATATTGAAGCTTACGGTAGTACAATCTAATACATTTATCTCAATAATAGATATTAAATTATTGGGTACCGTGACAACCGATTCGCAAGTTATGCGATGAATTATTAAAAATTTAAAGAAAATACGCAGAACTTTTGAAACTGGATTCGATGGCATTTGACCACTTTATCTGACAACCATCTAAAAATCAAGCTGTGAATGCTTGCGAATGACTTGCCAGGACAAGGTGGCAGGTACCTGAAGAGATGTAACAGATATTACAGTATAGTGAACGTAGCCTGCGTGTTGCATAACAACGACACGACTACAATATGGGCATCGGCCGGCGAATTGTTACGAGTTGAAAAGCGGAGATTCGAGTCTGGAGGAAACGCTGCGCTGAAGGAATGCGGGGAAAGTGATCGATCGATCGTGCAATTATAAAAAAACAAAAGTAAAAAATAAACTAAATATTATAAACCACATATTAATATCAATCACGCATATTCCTAAATAATATCAATAATTACCGACGAGGCCAAAGATCGATTGCTCGCAGCTGAAAAATCTAGCGTGCACGACTCAACGCATGCGAGTGCAGCTTGCACACGTCATCGACTCGAATGCAATCCCACTTAGAGCACACACACACACACAAGCACAAAAAGAAAAAGAGAGACGTCGACCGGCACGACGAAGGTTTTCGGCTGCGCGTTACGGCATTTATTGTCAGAGAGTTGCCCCCGTTGCCTCGAGTTTTCCTTTGCCGTTCGCGGGCCGCGTGCCCGGTTTACCGCCAAATAATTTGCGAATGGGCCCGGCGCGCTTGTGCGCGCGTGTGTACACGAAGGCTCCTGTGCATGTGCGTGCACGAAGGCGCGCGGAAGTAAACGTCGGTCCATTAAAGGGTTGCCTGGTACGAATGTGTATATCTGCGGCTAAATAATAATAACTCGACGGCGAACAACCCTCCGCGGTCCTCCTCCCTTGTGCTCGAGCAGAAAGAGAAGGCGCGCGCGGCGGAGAGAAACGACAGAGAGAGAGAGAGAGAGAGAGAGAGGAGGGAATACACGCGCACACCGGTGTGCAAACAGTGCTGGAAAGCGAAAAAAAAAGGAGATTGTTAAGAGAGGGACAGAGAGAACGAGGGTGAACGCGGAATTGAAAAAGGGCGAGAAAAGGGAGGGGGGGGGGGGGGGGGGGTGCGAGGGAGAGTAATTCGCAAGAAGACCGGGAGACGCAGTTCAATGAAAGTCAAAGCACCGAAGCTCAGGAACTTTTTTTTTTCAGATTTTCTTTCTGTCTTCTGTGTTCGTTACGGG
>NW_027582064.1:0-3494 GCF_028453695.1 Augochlora pura
GGGGGAACCGTGACTAACCGGCGTTAAATTGGGCTCAACCCTCTACCTCTCGATCAACCGGGTTTACCGTTTCTAGTTTTTAAGGCGGTCCTCGATCGCGATTTGATAACGATCCTCCTTTCTGCCGCCGTTGATTTATCGTCTGCGGACTGGACTGCTCTATTTTTGGTGTTTTGGGGAAGGAGTTAGGGGACAGTGAACTTTTCTTCACGGGGTGTTGTAGCTGTATTTTTAGGAGATTCGTTGGTAGACCGTGGCTCGAGACTTTCGTTGGCCAAGGTGGAGAACGCTTGTAAATTAAACACCGCTCGTTTCTGGCATATTTTCTAGAGTGATAATACAAAAGCGAATGTAAAGATTTTATCAATGTTTTTTAATGTCGTTCTTTGGGAATTACATGCTGAAGAACTTCCACTGTTTGAACTGATCAGAAAAACGAAAGTTATGACACTGGTTTTGTACTATGAATGAGTGCTATTGTTGACCAAATTTACTGTTTATAAATTATATTCATTTATTTGAAATTAGATTCACCTATTTGAAATCAAATTCACCTATTTGAAATTAAATTTAACTATTTGAAATTAAATTCAACTATTTAAAATTAAATTCACCTATTTGAAATTAAATTTAACTATTTGAAATCAAATTCACCTATTTAAAATTAAATTCAACTATTTGAAATTAAATTCACCTATTTGAAATTAAATGCACCTATTTGAAATTAATATAACGAAATGCAAATCACGAAAACGTCAAATATCTTATATCGTGAAGAAATGACAACATTTTTTCGTCAAAGACAGTTAACTGGTTAAATCTCTACCGACTTTTACAATTTATAGTGGTGAATATGGTTCGCATTCAATCGACTTATTTGCTCATGCAACATATTTTGGCTGGATTCCAAATATGATAAATACAGATAATAGTGATTCTACTAATATTTAACCCTTTGCATTCCGCGCCATCATGGATGTTACCTACCAGCGCTTATGAACATTTATATTATTATATATAGTATACGTTATATATATGTTTATATGTATATGTATATATAATATTATTATAATAATATTCGATTTATATGAATTTGCAGACATCGATGAATAGTTGCAAATCGTTAACAAACTTTAATGTTTAGTCATATACTAGAATTACGATGTCCCCTGAGAGGGGACAACGGAGTGCAAAGCGTTAATTATACATGCATTTATATATATATAAAAATTCTCAGCATTTTTCTGCTCACTTATGCCGTCCGCAACTCGCTGCAGGGAAGGATCGTGCAAACACCGAACGAGCGATCGTCGAACAGAGCACGCGTTTCGAAGGAAAAGTAATGGAAGTAATCTTCGGCGATAATTGGCACCGGCATATTTTGCAATGTAACCAGCTATTATTGACGGTGGTTGGCGACCGGTTGTCCCCGACGGTACTCCGGTAACCGGCTGTTTTGAACGGGCACCGGGAATCCAGTTTAATGGCACAAACATCGATGACAAATGTAACAACGAGGAGGAGGAGGGTGGGAGGGGAGGGGGGAGAGGGATCGAGGCGAGTTGGGGGAAACGGTACATGTGTCTCAGCTTTCTACGGGGAATTCGTGCGAAGAACGAGCCGCGATGCGACAGCCGTAAAGGAAATCGAGTTCGCGAGTCCGACAGGTGAAAGGCGAGCCTGATCAACAGACGCGAGCATCGATCGTCGAACAAAAAGAAAAAAACCTTCTTTTTGCCGTCATAATTGTCCACCTGACACACGGTAGAATCGTTTCGACGATTACTCGCGCGGAATCGCGCGACTGTCGCGATGGAATCTCTATTGAGAACCGCTCAACGAAATTCCTTCGCGTTCGTGAAGAATATGCATTGCGAAATTTATCGATAAAAATGTAAAATTCATGGAGATTTGAAACAAACAATTAACACTTTACCGATCGGTAACCTATAAATCGGCTTTTTCCATCGATTGGTAACCTATAAATCGGTTGTCATGGTAATAAATAATTTAATATTAATTGTTAAAATAAAACTGGTTAGATTGTACTATCGTGTTGTACCATCGCTTCAATATTCCTATATAATTTTCTAAATATTAAATATCTCTCGCGATTAATAAAATAAATAGAATCAAAACAGAGACGAAAGTTTAACACTCAGCTTTTTTACGACCGGTCGTTAAAGTGTTAATACGAGATTTTATATGAAAAGTCGTTCGCATATGATATTAATGAGAATAACATTTATTAATTATTTAAAAATATAAGAATCGCAAGTGAACGATAATGGATAATATAAAACAATAGTAAAAGCAAACGACAGTATTTTTAGAATCCCTCTTTTGTCGTCACTGTTCTATGTTAATAATTTCCATTCCCAATAACTTCCACAGCTATTTATACTGTATTAAATAAAACGTAATTCTATTGTAAAACAATTACAAAAATATCGTCGAGGGAAAACGTTCGCAAAATTAATTCGACGTTCCTCGCGTGAAACATAAAATCGTGGTCGTCGCACGCGCGCGACGCTGACAATGGACGTGTTAATTTAGCAGTAATAAAAAGAGTCGACGTTAAACCAAAGTTTCTAGAGTGTGCACACCAATTTGCAGACCCACCGCGATGTTACGTCAACTGCGACATGTATTTGTTAATGACAGATCCGCAAACGTTACGCGTCTATGACAATTCGTAGCGTTGCGTCAAACGGAACATAAAACTCTGGAAATGACGTTTAGAGAATTCTGTGTTCACTCGATCCTTTGTAAAGGAAATATCGCGTTATTCGATCTTGTATATTACCGCGAGTATGAGCCGAGCGGGAACGATCGAGGATAATCATAGTATATGGGCCGGTGCGGCTGAGTTACGCGCTGAAAAAAAGTCAAACTGAGATCTTGATCGGACTCTGATACGCAAGGATTTTGCACAATGTTGCGATCTGATACGCGGGCAAGGGTATCATTCGGCGACCCCGTTTTAATTGCCTGAATATTTATTAACCAGTTTCGAAGAAAAACATTGGCGTTTTACGCGGCCGGTACCCATATGCGGGTTCTTTTCGTCGTTAAAAGAGCTTCGTTCCAGATACCCGGCGCAGCGTGATCTCTCTTTCTCTCGGACTTCGCAGCTGTTGCATTCGGCCGCCGATCGCCGACCGATAAAACCTCCCGAAAATTTGCCACAGAGTGTTTCGTTAAATTAATGGGAGAAAATGAAGGGAACCGGGGAACCTAATCGACCGAACAAATTAGGTATCGCCGTAATGAATTTCTCCCGACGACGGACCGAACGGTGTCGCGAAGCAAAGATGGCGGAAAGCGTAATGACCGTCGCCTTTTTATGAAGATATCGGATGTCGGGGCACCTTCTTCCAATTTACAAGAGGTTGCACCTTCTTTTCGCACCTTTGTCCTTACGATGTTGCAAAAATTTCTCGACGATCGAACACCTTGGACGATAAAACGGCAGAAGATGCATCTGTTCTATA
>NW_027582065.1:0-3493 GCF_028453695.1 Augochlora pura
TGTATCTCACTCATATATAATAAAAGTCCCTAGTATCCTCTTCTGTCCCTCTTCTATCCATGGATATTATGTTGTAACTCTCTTATATACACTTAAATTCCCTTGTATCCTCTTCTATCTCCCTTACATCCTTGGATATTTTGTTGTATCTCACCTATATACACTTAAAGTCCATTGTTTCCTCCTCTATTTCTCTTATATCCTTGCATATTATGTTGTAACTCACCTATACACTTAAATTGACTTGTCTCCTATTCTATCTCCCTTACATCCTTGGATATTAAATTGTATCTCACTTCTATACACTTAAATTGCCTTGTATCCTCTTCTGTCTCTCTTCGAGCCATGGATATTGTGTTGTACCCCACTTACAAAAACATAAATTCCCTTATAGCCTCTTCTATCTCACTCAAATAATTGTATATTATGTTGCATCTCATTTATATATACCTACGTTCTTATGTATCCTCTTCTATCTCTCTTATTTCCTTGCATATTATGTTGTATCTAACTTATATACACTTGAAGTTCCATCTATCCTCATCTATGTCTCTTATATCCATGCATATTTAGTTGTATCTCACTAATATACATTAAATTTTCTTGTATCCTGTTCTATCTCTCTTATATCCATGGATATTATGTTGTAACTCTGTTATATACACTTAAATTCCCTTGCATCCTCCTCTATCTCTCTTATATCCTTGCATATTGTTTTGTATCTCACTTACATACTCTTAAATTCCCTTGTATCCCCTTCTATCTCTCTTATATCCTTGCATATTATGTAGTATCTCACCTATACACTTAAATTCCCTTGTATCCTCTTCTATCTCCCTTACATCCTTGGATATTATGTTGTATCCCACTTATGTACACTTAAATTCCCTTGCATCCTCCTCTATCTCTCTTATATCCTTGCATATTATGTTCTATCTCACCTGTATACACTTAAATTCCCTTGTATCCTCATCTATTTCCCTTACATCCTTGGATATTATGTTGTATCTCACTTATATAAACTTAAATTCCCTTGCATCCTCCTCTATCTCTCTTATATCCTTGCATATTATATTGTATCTCACCTATTTACACTTAAATTCCCTTGTATCCTCTTCTATCTCCCTTACATCCTTGGATATTATGTTGTGTCTCACTTATATACACTTAAATTTCCATGCATCCTCCTCTATCTCTCTTATATCCTTGCATATTATGTTGTATCTCACCTATACACTTAAATTCCCCTGTATCCTCTTCTATCTCCCTTACATCCTTGGATATTGTGTTACATCTCACTTATATACACGTAAATTCCCTTGTATCCTCTTCTATCTCCCTTACATTCTTGGATGTTATGTTGCATCTCACTTGTATACACTTAAATACCTTGTGTCCGCGTCTATCTCTCTTATATCTATGGATATTATCTTGTATCTTACTCATATATACTTAAAGTGCCTTTTATCCTCTTCTGTCTCTTTTGTATCCATCGATATTTTGTTGTAACTCACTCATATACACTTAAATTTCCTTGTATCCCCTTCTATCTCTTTTATATCCATGGGTATTAAGTTGTATCTCACTCACATATACTTAAAGTGCCTTGTATCCTCTCCTGTCTCTCTTCTAGCCATGGTTATTTTGTTGTAACTCACTTATATACACTTAAATTCCCTTGTCTCCTCTTCTCTCTTTTATATCCTTGCATATTGTGTTCTATCTCACCTATACAATTAAATTTACTTGTATCCTCTTCCATCTCCCTTACATCCTTGGATATTATGTTGTATCTCACTTATATAAACTTAAATTCCCTTGCATCCTCTTCTATATCCCTTACATTCTTGGATATTATGTTGTATCTCACCTATATACACTTAAATACCCTTGTATTATGTTCAATCTCTCTTACATCTTTGGATATTTTGTTGTTCCTCACTTATTTACACTTACATTAACTTGCATCCTCCTGTATCTCTCTTATATCCATGCAGATTATGTTGTATCTCTCCTATATACACTTATATTCCCTTGTATCCTCTTGTATCTCCCTTACATCCTTGGATATTATGTTGTATCTCACTTATATACCCTTAAATTTCCATGCATCCTCCTCTATCTCTCTTATATCCTTGGATATTATGTTGCATCTCACCTGTAGACACTTAAATTACCTTGTATCCTCTTTTATCTCCCTTACATCCTTGGATATTAAGTTGTATCTCACTTATATACACCCAACTTCCCTTGTATCCCCATCTAATTCCCTTATATCCGTGGATATTATGTTGTATCTTAATTATATACACTTAAATTCCCTTGCATATCACTCCCATACATCCTTGGATATTTTGTTGTATCTCACTTATAGACACTTAAATGAACTTGCATCCTCCACTATCTCTACTATATCCTTGCATATTATGTTGTATCTCACTTATATACACTTAAATTCCCTTGTATCCGCTTCTATCTCCCTTACAGCCCTGGATATTTTGTTGTATCTCACTTATATAAACCTAAATTAACTTGCATCCTTCTCTATCTCTCTTATATCCTTGCATATTATGTTGTATATGACTTATGAACACTTAAATTCCCTTGCATCCTCCTCTATCTCTCTTATATCCTTGCATATTATGTTGTATCTGACTTATATACACTTGATTTCCCTTGTATCCTCTTCTACCTCTCGTATATGCTTGCATATTATGTTACATCTCACTTATATTCACTTAAATTCCCTTGTATCCTCCTCTATTTCCCGTAAATCCTTGGTTATTATGTTGTATCTCGCATATTCACTTAAATTCCCTTGCACCCTCCTCTATCTCTCTTATATCCTTGGATATTAAATTGTATCTCACATATATACACGTAAATTCCCTCGCATCCTGCTCTATTTCCCTTACATCCTTGGATATTATGATGTATCTCACTTATATACACTTAAATTTCCATGAATCCTCCTCTATCTCTCTTATATACTTGCATATTATGTTGTATCTCACCTATTCAATTAAATTTACTTGTATCCTCCTCTATCTCCTTTACATCCTTGGATATTATGTTGTAGCTCACTTATAAACACTTAAATATCCTCTTCTATCTCCCTTACATCCTTGGATATTATGTTGTATCTCCCTTATGTACACTTAAATTCACTTGTATCCGCTTCTACCTCTCTCATATCCATGGATATTATGTTGTATCTCACTCATATATACTTAAAGTGCCTTGTATCCTCTTCTGCCTCTCTTCTAGCCATGGATATTTTGTTGTAACTCACTCATATACACTTAAATTCCCATTTATCCTCTTCTGTCTCTCTTATATCCTTGGATATTATGTTATATCTCACTTATATACACTTAAATTCCTTTGCATCCTCATCTATTCCCTTACATCCTTGAATATTAAGTTCTATCTCACTTATATACTCTTAACTTCCCCTGTATCCTCATCTATTTCCCTTACATCCTTGGATATT
>NW_027582066.1:0-3492 GCF_028453695.1 Augochlora pura
ACCGGCGTCGTTCACAACTTCTATTCCGAACGCCGCAATAAGATCCTCGAACTGCGCGCCTCTTTCGTCGGTTCCTTGCGGACTCCAGAGCGATGATTGCGCGTTCGAGTCTACCGAAACTAACAGTCTCTTCCCCCTCAGAGAATAGAACACCATCTCTAGGTGCCTGAGGTGCTCCTCTATCTCGTCGGAGTACTGAAAATAACAGGACACCGCGTAGGAGGAGAAGCCGGGAGCCAGAATTTCCGCACAAACACAGTGGAAATTACTGAGCTGCGAGACGAAAACGAAGTCGAGGAGCGCGTTACACACGGCTACGGCGGCCCACGGGGTGCGTGAGTCGACCGCTGCGACCCTTACTCTAGTCCCTAGTCCTATGATTTTATGGCACGCTCCCCGCCGGCTGACGTATAGTTCCTGCAATAACAGGACGTCTAGCCGTTTGCGAGAAATAAAGTCGCGTACCTCTCCTGTAACTGTAGCTGAACGCCGCATGTTCAGCTGCAGGATCCTAATTCCCGTGGTCGCGGTCGCGGACACGATTTTCGCGGGTTCGCATTGCGCTGGGGCGCGCGGGGTCGCGGGTTCGTCGGTCGCGGCATCTAAGGTCGGTTTTATGGACCTACCTGCTACGTCGGGGGTCGCGGAATCTAAAATTTTTCTATCTACTGCGTCGCACCGTTCGAGGTGGACGCTGACGGCGCGAAGGCCGAGACCGAGCTGCCGCTGCCTACGCGCGGCCATTCCGCGTCTATAAGTGTTTAAGGACTTACCCATAGACGGTTCTGGCTATGGCCCTCTCGACTGCTCTCTCCTGCGCCGGGCAGTTCCTGCTGGTGGCAGCGTGGTCTCCGTTTTTCCCCACTCTTGTGCAGTTAACGCACACTGGAGGCTGTGTCTTCTTCGGGCAGGCGTCGACGCCGTGTCCTTCCCCTGCACAGTGGGCACAGACTTCCACGCATCTGCAGTGCTTGGCGATGTGGCCATACCCCTGGCACTTAAAGCACCGGCTGACGGCGTTGAAGTCCCGGACTTTGCAGGCGTTCCATTCTACGTATATTTTTCCTGCGGCGAGCATATTTCTTCTGAGTTCTGGGGAGACCTCCAGTACCCAATTCGTCTCATCCCCGTCTTTCCTTCCGGTCCTGAAGCAGAACTTCAGGTCTTCCGGCTTGATGCCTTCGAGAACCTTTCCATTCTGCTTCCGGATACAGGCTGTGATTTCCTTCTCGGTCATTTCTCGCGGTATATCGAACATTATCATTCGCGGTCGCCGCAAAGTCGGGGTCCTCGCCCTCAGACCGGCCGCCTTAAGCTGCTCGTATTTCGCGAGCTCCTTTGCAGCCTCCGCCGTCATCGTTTCCACGGATATCCCGTTACCGTGGATTCGCCTGACCGCCTTTACCTGCATTCCCCGCTTACGCGGGTTCACCAGGGTGAAGACGGCCTCTCGTGCCTCCTCGCTCGTTCTGATCTCCCCCTCCGCTTGGTCAGGAAAGATCACAACGACGTTCTTCGTCTCCGCCGGCTTTGTTGCTGCCGCCTTCAGCTTGTCCGCGTAGGACAATGGCTTCGTCGCCGGCACTTCCACTTTTTTGACTACTCGCTCCAGGCACTTCGTTGCCTGCAGCGATTTCTCGACGGCGCCTCCCAGCGCCACCTCCGTCTCCTTCACTTGTGCAGTTGCCTGTTCCAGTTTCCCCTCGAGGAAACTGTTCCTGCAAACTACGTCTTGCAGTAAGCAGCGCATGTCTTTAAACATGCGCGCCAGCTGCGGTGTCTGGTCCTTCAGCGAGGACTTCGCGGCCTTCGGATCCATCAGCAGATCCATGGGGCGATCCTGGATATCGAGTGCCGCCGCTTTCACCTCGCCGACTGTACGGCTCTCGCCTGCCGGCTCTTCTTCCTCTCTCCTCCTCTTCTTCTCATCGCCGTCGGTCTCTTTTCCTTTAACTTTAACCGGCGTTGTGCTGGCCTTCCTCTAGGCCGCCGCTACCGGGGTCACCACTCCGCCCACTTTTACCACCTTAGTCATCGCGATCGCGGCAGCGGCCGACTTCAGTACAACGATCGGCACCAGGGATTTTCCCTTCACCGGCACGGTCTTCTTCGCAACACCCGCCATAGCAACCGTTGCTATGGCTCGCGTGCTGTCTCGCCGTCCGAGCGGTACCCGCCGAGCGGCTACCTGCGCTCCGGCCGGCCGCGGACAAAGCCCGAAGCACGCTCGAGTCTGCTCACTGTTACACAAAGGACGCCGCTTGGCGTCTATTTTTAATTCTATTTTTAATTTATGTAAAGACTAAATTATTTCTAATTTTATCACTACTGCCGCTTTCACAGCACTCTCTTTAGTCTAATTGATATGCACAAATAAATTTGACACTTTACAGCTATTTGCTCACTTGGCTTCTATTTTCTAATTTTCCTACGACACTTAATAACTAACTTATTTAATAATATTTAATAATTAAGCTCCTGTCTTTTCCACTGCACTTTTTTAAGTCTAGTAGGAGGTGCACAAATGAATTTGGCACTTTCCTACGGCTCTGTGCACACTTGAGCTACTTTAAAACTTTCGGACGCGTCACTTCGGCGACGCCGTCACCGACGCTGATCGAAAAATTTTTTATAACTCCACTAATTTTTCGAATTTTTCGAAAATTTATATATCAACGCACTCGTTATAACACACGCAATACACTGATATACTCCTTTTAATTTCTATCTAACTTTTAACTACTCGGAAAGTCCTCAAGACACGGAGCGACGTGAACGCGCGTCCACTCCCTGCGACACTTAGCGGCGAAGTCCAGATAGGGACAGTTAGGGAATCTCGTTAATCCATTCATGCGCGTCACTAATTAGATGACGAGGCATTCCGGGGTTTAACCCCCCCGTTAGGCAACAACAATTAAAACTAAGTAACAATAATAAGCATGAATGGAGCCCGTTTTGTAAAGTCCACTGCCAAGAGACCTGCCTCGGTTCTTGGAAAAATTAGTAACGGGGACCCTTTCGGGAGGCGATCTTGGTTACGTACCATAGGTACGCATCCAGGGAAACCAGGTGGAGGTGTCGCCCCGAGTTACAAATCCGTAACGGACATGTAACTCGCCCGCGCCCAAGTATACAAAAGTATACTTCGACTCGCACCGACCGGTGTAAAGGGCCGGAACGGGCTTAGCTGTTTGACATGGCAGTATGCAAGTGAATCGGCCGAAGCCTTGTCAGTGCGGTTAATTTACGCGGCTTAAGCGGCCGACGCCTTGTCGTCGAGCGGTTAAATTACGCGGATAAAATAAGTTATAATATATAAGTTTTTTGATCCAATAATCGATTCATATCATGAGACGCGGTAGCGTCTCGCGCCAAGTAGTTGAGTTAAAGCTATAGCGCGCGCGACGCTGCCAAGGATAACTATCTTTGACTAGAACGGCCGAAAATTTCAATTGCGATTTATTCTTTTCAACCGCATTGTATTTAATTTTA
>NW_027582067.1:0-1493 GCF_028453695.1 Augochlora pura
ACTAACATTTATTACTCTTATGTAACCCTAATTTTATAATATATTTGATACTGGAGTACGAAGAATGTGTTCCGTATTATTTATAATAATTATTCTACTAAAAAATCGCCTTACCGAATGGAAAATATCGCGCCATTAGCGAACATTACAGACGACAATATTTCAGGGTTTATGCTTATCTCTAACAAGCTCCCCATTGCTTTCTGAATGAATAATCGCGTATTTGTGTGCTTCAGAGAGGTCCCAAAACCGGCCCATTTGCACTTTAAAATTTGTCTAAAACATTTTCCACGGCGGCGAGTTTTTCTACAATAATTGTGCCTCGTTACGTTGCTTTCAGTTAACATTACCGTAGAACGTACACCGGGGGACGGAGAGGATTAATTCTCGTTGCGTCCAGGAAATGGAATTCTACTGCACTTTTCATATCGCGCGTTGCATTATATATTTATATCATTATAAAATTAATTAAACGTTGTTACAACGTTTTTCCGCCGCGGTACGGTAATCAGCGAGCGAAAAATATTTGCAACGAATTTTTGATTCCTGTAAAGAGGTCGGCGGCCGGCCCGCTGAAAAATTTAGACGGCTTTTTTCGGGACGGACACGGGATACGGAGCTCGTTGAAACGTACCATTTTAGTTTCGCATTCGAGATTCTCGCAACGACTTTCCGACGAAAGTTTTACCGGATAAATGTCCGGGAAATCAGATGCGCGAGATCGAGCAAAAAATTAACGTCATCTGCCGATTACGAAACCTACGAAACTTGTGCACTGATTCGTCGTGCTCTGCAATCATGTCGTAATTTATAATTATTATTCTGCGATAACGCGCTACGAGGTGGTATCAACGAATTCGTTTCTTTTAAATAAATACGCCGCAAATCGCACCAATATCTAAGCGAACATAAGTTTCACGTATTCTCTGCAGGATATATTATATTATTGCAGACCATAAGGACATTATGGTCCCTTATAAGCATTTACGAAAGAATCGACAAGGTAAAACCCAAAACAATCACGAGATTGATTAAGAAAGGAAACACACATTTATCTTAGTTCATTCTTATTTTCCATAAAGATCAGCAGTCTAGTAAATAAGAACTAATATTCGTGAATAAGGGAAAAGCAAACCAATCAAGAGGAAATAATTTGGAATACCATAAAAATACTTTTAAAGCAACGAAGACTGTAAGAAGCCGATTAACAAACTGTCAAAAGAAATTAAGGTTAACAATGGTACTAAATTCAACCCTAACTGCAAGTCTCAGTCGATTACACCGGATCCAAGTCTAAAATCACTTCAAATGCATAATTCAACAGAGGATCATAGCTGAGCTGAATAGGTCAATGAGTTTCTACATCAATATAACATTATCCTTAAACGTCAGAAGCCCGTGTTCGGTTCGGATCCCCGATAGTAAACTATTCCGTTCTGAAACAATAGACTGTATTTCCACGGTATCTAACGCGAACGTACCCTAAGCGCGCA
>NW_027582067.1:1593-3492 GCF_028453695.1 Augochlora pura
TTCTCGCTCTATCTCGGCCGGATCGGGGGGCCCCTCGCTCGCTCGCACGCTCGAGCGGGCTCGAGCGGTCTCGAACGGGCGGACGCTACCCTCTCGCGTCTTGTCTTCCGTTTGATCTTTGCTCGCAGTATTTTTTGACGGCGAGTCGAACAATTTGTATGCCGCGGTGGTTTTCAATTTACATTTAAATTGGTTGCTTATGGCGTTCTGTCGTCTCGACAGGAGTCGAAGTGCAGCCGGGAGCGCAACAGCGAGGGACGAGAGAGCTGCCGTGGAACCGAGAGGTTCGACGCGACGCCGGGTCCCGGCCCGCAACCGACGGAGATGCGGCGTAATGGCGGAGAGCACCGGGACACAAGGGGGAAAGGGGGGCCAAGGGGGCAGGGGGTGGTCCCGAGCCGAGGCCCCCTCACGCCGCCACCTCCGCCTCTCCTCGGCCCTCCTGCCCGAACAGTCAAATACTGAAACGGCCCCAGGAGAGAGAGACTGGCAGAACTCTCTCTGCCCCGAGAGTTCAACGCACCGCGACGACGCTCTGCCGCGTTTTTGCGCTCTACGTAAACGTGCCGGAACACCGAAACAGGGAGACGAGACCGGGGGAGGATCTGCTGGTAACTTTTGCCAACGACACGGTCCTACCTACGCCGCTGATCAAACGTTACTCCATCGCGGATAGGGAATTTACATGCTCCGCAGCGAGACCAGGCGGTTCGGCGATTTTCAGGGTCTCGGAGGAGCGGGACACCAGAGGGTGGGAAGGTGATACTGAAACGGTGCGATCACGGAGAGTCGTTTCGAGAAAAATTAAGATTCTATTCTGTTGTGGGAAGAAAGTTGTCCCCTGGGAATTTCTTGGAAAACCAGCGTTTATGGTAAGGTAGTGAAGCCTATTACAGTGGTGTGACCAATTGCTGTGTCTTTGATTTATTTTCGGACATAATTAGCTTCCTATTTATCGTATCAGACACATTACCTTTTTAAATTCCCAAATAAACAAGGTAACGACATAGAGTTAATTATTCCCGGAAACAAGCCAAACGCACAGTAATTCGTCACCCCAGAGTAACCGGCTCCACTACCAAAGGCCAATTAGCAAGCATTAGGGCGCACCTTGAAATCGGCTACTGTTTACGGGAAAATTGATTTGTAACACAGTCTGATGATCCCCTTAATTGGAATGCATGCGAAGTTTCTTGCACTAACGTTCGCCGTCCTTTGAAAGAAAGCATCGAAACGCATATTAAAATGAATAACCCTATTATAATTTTATTTGCGATGGACGTCGATCATCCCTTTAATTGGCGTGCATACCGGGGCACGCTAATTAGTTCCCCTGAACGGCAATGTTTCAACGATTTCCTTCAGCGCTAAATAGAATTCTCGGCATTCTAACAAAGGGAGTTAAGCCTGCTCGTTAAAGTAAGCAGCGCAATCACAATTAAATTTTTGTCCCGGGGATTGTTATTAGTTCGAAGAGCGGGCGCCCGGGAGTCGACGACCGTAGCTCAGCAGTTAAGGGTTGATAATAGTTGGGCGAAAAGATAATGGGCAAACGATTACTCCTTTAAATAGAGTACACTTCCGTCGAGAGTTCAAATATCAGAGTTTGCCGGTCGTTAACAGCCGGCGGACTCTCCCCCCCCCTCCCTCCCACCCCCCCTCTCCGCCCGGCCTGGCCCAGAAACTCGCGGAGTGACGCAGGAATACAGAAATTGGAAGGGTTGCTTTTCTTGTTCAGCCGACCGTTAGGTCAACATTCCGCGACGCGACTCTCGGAAGCATACGGTAAGGCAGAGGAAGTCTCATTTACCTCGGCGAGCAAACATTGATTTTCGGAAATCGGGAGAGGGCCGTCCGCGTCCCCGGTGAACCGAGCGGGTCCTGCAGGTGAACTTCCAC
>NW_027582068.1:0-3492 GCF_028453695.1 Augochlora pura
AGCTCTAACTGTTATGACTGTTTCATAGTAACAACTGATTTCAATTGTTTCTGAGAGATTAGATATCTGCCAATAACATTCAGTTTATATTGCTTCGAGTTTCATTTAATACACCTGTTTTTTATTCTGTTGAATATGTCAAGTTTTGTACTAACTAAGCAGCATTTCCGGGAGATTTTAGTTTTCTGCTTTAATTGGAAGAAAAGTGCAGCTGAAGCAAATCGAATGATTGTTGAAGTCTATGGTAACAATGCTCCAACTGATAAATCATGTAGGGAACGGTTTTGACGCTTTAAGAATTGTGATTTTAGCGTTAAAGACAAGCCTCGCTCTGGGCAGCCAAACAAATTTGAAGACAAACAATTAGAGGCATTACTTGATGAAGATCCGGGTCAAACTCAAGAGGAGCTTGCAGAATCATTGGGAGTTACCCAACAAGCAGTTTCCGTACGATTGAAATCCATGGGAATGATTCACAAGCAAGGCAATTGGGTGTCCTATGAATTGAAACAGAGAGACATTGAAAGGTGATTTTTCACTTGCGAGCAGCTGATTCAAAGGCAACAAAGAAAGGGTTTTTTTACATCGAATGTGACTGGGGATGAGAAATGGATATTCTACGATAACCCCAAGAAGAAAAAATCCTACGCTATGTCAGGTCAATCATTGCCATCAACCTCAACATCGACACCAAAACCGAATATTCATGGTTCGATGGTCCTGCTGTGTATCTGGTAGGATCAAAAGGGTGTTGCACACTATGAGCTGTTACAACCTGGCGATTCCATTACGGGCCATCGGTATAGGCTGCAATTGATTCGTTTGAGACGTGCATTATGACAAAAACGACCGGAATACGATCGAAGACATGACAAAGTCATTCTTCTCCATGATAACGCTCGGCCTCGTGTCGCAAAAGTTGTGAGAAATTATTTGGAAACGCTCAAGTGGGATATTTGACCGCAACCGCCGTACTCGCCGGACATTGCTCCTTCTGATTACTGGTTGTTCCGGCAGGTGCAGCACGATTTGGCAGGTCACAGATTCACTTCTTTCGCAGAAATCGAAAATTGGCTTGTAACTTGGATCGCCTCAAAAGACGAGATATTTTTTCGAGATGGAATTCGAAAATTGCCTGAGAGGTGGGGAAAAATAGTAAACAGCGATGGACAATACTTTGATTAATCTGTTAATTCATTTTGTTCTCGAAATATATGAATTTTCCACCACAAAAAAAACGAACCGAACTAATTTGAACTTTTTTTCGTGCAAAATCGATAGACTGTATATGTTGTTTAACGTTGATTTATTATGTTATATATGCACCGTTGATAACATATAATATTATATGTAATATATTATATTATATTACAACAATATATTATATTATATATAAACAGTATAAATGTAGATATTAGTGTAGGTTAGGTCACGCTTGGTTCTACAATTTCCCAGAAAAATCGTCAGAATTATATGCTAGCACCATCATCAAAGAAAAATTATTCAAAATCACATAATCATAATTATTAACCCTTAGCACTCAGCGCCATCATGGATGTTACCTACCAGCGCTTATGAACAATTATATTATTATATAGTATACGATATATATGTATATATGTATATGTATATATAATATTGTTATAATAATATTCGATTTATATGAATTCGTAGACATCGAGAAATAGTTGCAAATCGCTAATAAACTTTAATGTTTAGTCATATACTAGAATTACGTATATCCACTGAGTGGGGACAACCGAGTGCAAAGGGTTAAAATTATATTTAACAATATATATCAACAACATAAAAATCGTCGTTATCTATACAATTGCCGTGAGTGTCATCTTCGTTCGAAATATTCAATGTCAGCTCCGAGCATGATCGTGGGAAGGTGAAGGAGAATCGCTGGCCAAACAAACACGGTCCTCGAAATATTTGCGCGGGTCTAACATTTTCTTCGCGCGGAAGGATCGTTTAAGACGTTGCAATACCAACAGTGCCGGTATAATGTTCCGCCGATTTTGCTCTTATTGGGATGCCATCGAGTCGTTCCACTCGTCCCTCTTCCTCCGTCTTCAACGGGGTTCACTACAGCACTCCCCTCCCTTGTCCCGCGTTCCCTCGTTTCCATTCCGTCCACATTCCCTCTCTGTCCGGCGACACGCTCCCCTAACTGCGTCCTTATCGTTGCTCGATCCTCTTGCTTCTCCTCCTTCTTCCTTGCTCAGTAGGTTTGTCCTTGTTCATCCATGGTCCCAGCTGATTCTGCCGTCGTCTCACGGCCCCGCCGGGCTCCTTTCGACGACGACACTTTATCCTCCTCGCGGGAGAAGACACCCCGAGATTCACGGAGGCGTATGTCCCTTCTTCGCGCTCGTCGCCCCGTATTCACTGGTTTCCACGGGGCAACACCACCCCCCCCCCCTTGTTCCACCCCGTATGTGCCGCCACACAATTACAGAAACGACTCTGTTAACTCCTGCGCCCTTTCGCTCGCTTCTATTACCAGTCGTTCTCAGGGCTCGGTCATGGATCCTACGCAAGAAATGGCAGTACCTGAATTTGGCCATTGCTGAGATTATCATTATCATAGACGCGGGAATTAATTAATAATGTGGACCATTTTCAGCCATCACCACATATTAAAAACAATTCTTTTTTAACTGACTCTAATATAGCTTGAAAGTATGGAGCTTCACCTTTGCAAAGAGCTCTTAAACTTTACTCTACGACCATGTTTCCCCACTTCGTGCACCTATGAATGCAAAGAATACCACGCTCCGTATTAGTCCGAAGTAATAGAAAGTACGCGTTGGCCCTACAAGACAAAACATGGCCCACGATTCTACCCCGTAAAGCTGCAAAAAAAAAATCGTAGAGTAAGTTTTGAGGAGTCTTCGTAAAGGGGAAGATTCAGTCTTCGAATCCATGGTAGATGCATCCATGAAGAAAATTTTCCAATGATCCGAGAGACCTGTAAATGTCGAGCATTCTAAAGGAAAAATGTATCTTGAGTTTCCCACGCAGAACGTCGTGAGAAATAATCTTGGTGGAAAACGCGCTACAGTCGATGAAAGTGGAGACTTCGATCTTTAAAACGTGTTAAAGTTTATCGCCGTGCGATATTTTTTCGCGAAATTACAACAGCTTGAATATCGTCGAGTTTTTGGATATCCCGAGGTTATGAAGGATTTACAGGGACGAACTTGTTCCAACGTAACCCTTCATTTTATAAGGAACAATAAAACGAAGAACCAATCGGCGGAGCTCGAAATACTACTCTACCTTTTACTGTCTTTTACTAAAAATGTAAAGTAATGTGAAGGGACAAGGGAAACTTTGAATCTTAAGAAAAGAATACTTTGCGGTCTAGGCTCGGTCTGCATTAGGTTCACAGTTTTTTCGCCGCTCTCTCGAGATTTAACGCAGATAGTTTATTATTTATTTTATTTTATGATGATCACGATATCTCTCAATTATACCATACTG
>NW_027582069.1:0-3491 GCF_028453695.1 Augochlora pura
TAATTTACTAAAAATAAAATAAACTTAACTATCGCCTCTGACAAATTGTAACTATATCCTCACCGTAAAATTTATCTGTCATCAATGTCCGCCAGGTTCTTTCCCTCGACACAAAATTTTCCCGAAATTTCAATGATCCGAGACCGCGGTATTTTCGTGTCGGTACATCAACGGGGCCACATTGGCGTAGGATTGAACGGCGCTGGAACGAGGGAACGATCGCGTGGGCGTCGGGCGTCGTCCACGCGGAAGCGCCGAATTAGGAAGGTTAGGAAGTCGCTTCGCGGTCGAATGTTTGGCATTCTAATGAGGAAGGCGGCGTTTACACGCCTTATGGTTCGTTCACGGCAAGCGCGTACGCTACGTGAGCGCGATTGTTATCGCGCCGGGTTGCGTGTGGGCGACACGCGTCGAGCGTGAACGCGCGCCACGCGGGAGTACCCCGGCCTCCAATTTCCGATTGCCGGGTTTGTGTGCCTGCCGATAATCCCCGAATTACCGGGTTTCGGCCGGTGTTCCGCGGCAAATTAGCATGTCGCCGCACGAAGCGGAACGCGCGGCCCCGCAGCGGGCGGAATCGACAGCGGAAAGGTGTGTTCGCGACACGGAGAACCCGGCAGATCCCGCGCGCCTTGGATGGCGGCCCACCGAAAAGCGTTTCGACGATCCGGTGGATTTTCCACGAAAATTCCTGCGGGACACAGTTGCTATTTTCTCTCTACCTTGTTCTCGGTCTCTATTCATCTCGAACGACGCATGACCAGTCACTAAAATTACCCCCGGCTATTCTTAAACCTTGCTGCTTGGTAGGCGCCACTTTGCGGTGGCGTTTCGTTCTTAGCTACCGTGCGTACCGATAATCCTAATTGGATCGTAGGTGCGCTTGTATGACCCAAATACTGTACATCAACGCGATTTTGTTTCGCGCAAGATGCAATTTTGAACGACGAACTGTGCCAGGTGGGTTATTTCTTTTCAGAATGATGAGTTACGTTACCGATGCTCTTGTAAACTATACGAGAGGCTTAGAAACATTGTACCGAGCGAGCAAGTACATAAATCATACCTTATTCTAGTATTACAACGTGACTCTGGAAAACGTACAAAATGACTCTGCAATCCGTCTAGTAAGAAATAAATAAATAATTCTGGCAACGGGACAGTTTGCGCGGCAAAGGTACAGCGAGTTAAGCGGCGAATCTGGCGGGCGAAGTATCGCCGCCGTGGAACAATTAATTACACCGGGAGTGAATTAGAGGGCGTATCCGCGGGACAGTCGCGTCTTCCCGCGCACTCGAATTACCATCTCGATTCGGTCGCATGATTAACCCCGAGGGGGTCACGGTAACAACCGTAGAAACCTCGAAGAGATCCACCGCCGTCGTCGTCGTCGTCGGCGCTGCCGCTGCCTTGCTCGATTACGTCGCGCGGCGATATTTCACGTCACTTCCGGTTCCACGGACCCTCCAGCTGGAGGAGCTTATGAGACTCCGCTCGGCGGGAGCGCGCGGGCGCGGGGAGAGGCGGCTGAGAGAGCGCGAGGAGACAGAGGCGGAAACAAAGAGCCTTCGCCGGAGAATTAATTTCAATTGGATTACCGTGAATATTGTCAGCGTTCGCGCCGAGGCGTCGTCGCATTCCTCTCGGGAGAGAGAGGAGGCGGATCGCCTCGCCATCGCCGAGCGAGACGCCGCGACGCGAAGTGACGCGACCTCGCCGAGCCGACACTCTTTCATCTCCCGACCCGCGAACTCCCGGGAATGAGCAATTATTGTTAAATGCGCGAGTAATGCTCCCGGAGAAGGTGTCCCTTGATTTTTTCCATCTTCTCTCCGTCCTTTGGAGGTCCCTCGAGGAGGCAAACGACGGGACGAAATGGCCGGCGAGCCTACGGTCTAACGAACCGTGCACCTTTCAACCCATTGTCAAAGCGGTCGACTCTCGTCTGCTTGGAAAATTCAATGGACTGCCGGGAACTTTTCTACTAGATCAAGCACCGGTCCCGGTCGAATCGCGGCGACCACGCCTACTTTATACGGAGCGATCTGTATGCGAAAAGACAATGCTCCGGAGAAGCATCGCGATGAGCTAGATTATTAGGGATCTGCGCTCATCTTGTGGGTCAGTGGTCCAGCAAGCTGGAGCAACTAAGTCACACCTACTCTGTTAAGAAACTATACCTGATCTCTGTACTTTTCCTTTTTTATTCATTTCTTTTTACAGCTTCTTAGCTATACCTATTTCAAAGATAAGTAGTCTATGTAAAAAGAATGATGTATTTCCAAAAAGACGCGTGAGGAAACACATTGGTCTACAGAGCTAGATTCTTAGAGGATGTGGACACACTGTCTCGTGGATCGGTAAGCAGGAGCAACGAAGCCACGCCTACTCTCTACAGAAAATATACCTACTACCTTTTTCTTCTTTACCGAATTCTTCATATATCTTATCGTCTACTGAACACTGCCTAACAAAGACTCTTTCACGTTAACATGACTATACTGTTATTACCATAGACAGCGCTACAAAAATCTAAATCCCGGTGGTACGTAAATACGCGGCCTATGGGTCACTGGCCCACGAACAGAAGCACCGGAATCCGCGGCTGCCGGCTCACTGTAGACAGATCAAGATCAGCGGGGCTCCTCTCTCGAACCGTTCTTACCGGAGGCGGAACGAACGCGTCAAACGAACCGTGCGGCACCCGATTCATCGTGGAAGCGGATTCTCTCGAGGCGAGGATCGGATTCTTCGCCGAAACTTTTCCTGTTTAACGATCTCTTTGGTGGTGCGCCGGAATGAGGGTACCCCGGGTTCCCCGAATATTTAACAATTTGACCTGAATAGTAACCCGATTCCGGGGTAAGGAGGGGGGAGGGGGGCGTCCTGGGCGAGCATCGGGCCGCGATAAACGATTCAAACGCGAAAGGGGCGGCTCGACGGCACGTGAAATCAGGATCACGGATCGAGCAGAGCCTCCCCCCGCGCGCCCGCCCCGATAATATCCGATCGCGTATTCTTCCCACGACAGAGGGAATAATAAGCGAGAAAGGTTTGCTCTCGTTAGCCGACACAATGTCGAGGAAAGGAGAGAGGAAAGGAGGTAGAGAAGGAAAGAGGGAGAGAGAGAGAGAGAGAGGTCGCGTCCATCGGGTTTCCAGGTCCGGCAGCAGCCCCCGGAGGCATCCCGACAATGAAGATGAATGCAACTTTTTCCTTCTGCGCCCCGCTCAAAGGCAAACTGTGACACACGCTCCTAGATTGGCGCGCGGAGAAAAAAGGAACTGAAGGGGGGAGAAGGAGGAGGAGGAGGTGGAAGGAGGCCAGAGGGCCGATACAGGGTTCATTGTTGCCGGGCCTGCGAGCCCATTGTACAGGAGTTTCGTCAAAGTTCGCCAATTTGCGTCTTCGTCGAGGAACGCGACAAAGAACGCGCGCGCGGACCAAGGATAATATTTCCACCCTCCGCGCGCCTTCTTCTTCTTCTTCTT
>NW_027582070.1:0-3490 GCF_028453695.1 Augochlora pura
CAAATTTTTCTTTTCAGCAGTATATTGCAATAAAAATCCCAATTGCGTGTTACAAGCCGAGGGGCACTGCACACGTGGCCGGAGGTTAGATTTGCCTGGTAACTTCGAAAGAAATATTAATAGATACACCTCGAGCGGCAAAGGTGTATCTTTGTGAGATCGTTACCAACAACTGACTCGAACTGGGAGATGGAATGAAATAAGGTTGTACACTGAATTGAAAGTAAAACTAATATAATTTAACAACTTCAATCTATTACAAGTGTATGAGTGTAGTGTAAGATTCGCGATGGTCCTAAGACACGCTACCTGGTTTACGCACCAAGTCGGCGGGGGTTAACTGTTGCTTGAAGGAGAACTTGGCTCGATCTTGCTACGTCTCGCGTCGCGATTTGACTTGAAACTGCCCGATGAGAAGAGAAATCTTAGCCCTTTTATACGCGGCTGAACTAGTTCAGAGATAGAACTAGAAATATTTATATATATATATATATCTAGAAATATTTGGTGGTGGGGACTGGGCCTACGTGACCAGGACATCCCGCGGATGATACAATGACATGTGGTCCCAGCCCTTAGGCTGGCGTTCGTTAGAAGACTAAACATTTCTTATGTTTGAATCGTGGGGACTACACCGCGGATGATACAGTGACTCGGAAACGGGTGGTCCCAGCCCTTGGGCTGGGGTTCGTCGGAAGACTAAACATTTATATTATGATCACGGAGTCGCGCTCCGGCTGACGTTAGCTAGCGTAAACCCTCAAGAAGGAGCAGAAAAACGTCGGGAGTAATCTCCGTACGTAACACCTCCCCCCTTAGATGAAACATCATGTAAGTGATGCTTTCACTCCTTCTTGAAGGTGTACGCTTTACCTAGGGCGTGTCGTATTATTAGCGTGTGTTGTGTGTTGTTTAGTGTACTTACTCTAAGTGTGTGTTTTCTTAAAGTAATTGCAGAATGGGTAATGGCCGTCTCGGTTGGGTGATAAGGCTCTGTAATGAGCTCGTTTCCTGATTTGTTTGGGTGGAATGGTAACGTCATCGATATCATCTTCTTCAGTTGAGCTATTGTTCTCCGTCGATGAAAATGCGTAATCTCGTGTAGAGTTCGTTGGCCATTTCTGGATGTAATTCGATGGTGAGATCCGATTGTAATATGCAGTCGAGGTGCTAATTGGGCGTTGGAGAATTTTTGGTGTTCGCAGAGTTGTAGGTTTTGGATCTTTTAAATTTTGATTTGATGGTACCGGTGTGTTTTTTGGTGTATTGCGTTCGTAGAAACTAGTCAGGTCTGCGATTATGGCACTCTCACTATCACTCGAAGTTTGAGAATGTCGTTCGGCAAATTGTTTAGGCTCCTCTGGCTGCTTGCAGGTTTCTGGTAATTCTACTGCAGATCTTGGTTTTTTGGATTTTGTCCAATTATGGGATTGTCGTGGAGCCTTTGCTTTATCTTTCTGAATTAGTTTATTATTTTTGCGCGACTCTCGGATACGTTGATCGATGGTATCCGATTCGACCGCTGCTGATTTCGGGTTTTGATTTTTATAAAAATTATTTCTGCGACTATGCGCCGCGGTTGCATCGCTGCAAGCATTCTGCATCGTTTTCTGGTGCAGTTGATAACTCTTGTTTGTCCCAGAATTTTTAATCTTTCGAGATTTAGGTTTGGAATAACCTTGTCCTCCTCGCACCTCCGTAAAGCGAATGGGCGTGGTCGGCTGGGTACGAGTTATCAATAATCTGTGAAAATAAGAAATTTGGGCGTCTTCTTGTAATAAGAAGGGACTACTCAAAAACCCATCTGCTGATGTGGCACAATTTTTCACAACGTAGAACAAGGCTGGAATTCCATTTATATGGAGTTTAACGGTTCCCACAGTTTGCATAGAGGATGCCGTCAGTCCTTGTATGTTAGATTTGTCGTACTGGGGGACTTATTATTGGTAAGTCGGGAGTCTGTTTAGGTGTCCGGTGCGATACGGGACTGTGTCAGGGCACTTAAGAATATGTCAGATGGCGGGTAATAAAGAAATGGGAAAGTTCCCATCGCCGGCGATGGCTATGCCTGCAGTCAGTCACAGCCGAAACATTGTATTGTACAGACGTTCTTTCTTTCAACCGTAGTTTTATATATTTTGCGTCCACTCCGCCTTTCAGCTAGATTCCACATTCCTACAGTTAGACTATTTGCGCGTTAATTCTCTGAGGAAACGCCATCTTGACGAGTGTTCTGAAATTTTTTCAGATTTTTTGTCAGTCCACGCGATAGTTTAAAAAGATGAGAAACGGTGGTGTTTCGTCGTCGCGAGACGAGCTGTTTATTTTTTGAATCTGACAAGTGTAAAAATGTTTTACTTTTATTTTTTTTTTTGTTGGAAAAATTGTATTGTTGAGAAGGTAATGGTGCAATGAATTATGCATTGTTGATAGAGGATGTTAACTCTTTATTTTCTCGAGGCAGTCGTATAATACATTTGAGGTATTACAATAGAACCAGGCTGCCTTCGTCTGTTTCGTGACGAATTTCTCAACCCCTTGGCCGGCATCGTCGCTAAAGAAGAAAACAAGTACGTGAGATTTTTACCTATTTTTAGTGTAAAGGAGTATCAATAAATTTACCCGGCAGCCAGCTCCAACAGGTGCGTTACACCTACATGAATTCGGCTGGAAAAGGACACAGCGTTTTATCATAATATTGGTAGTAATATTGCTGGTAATATAACTAATAATATTGCCAATAATATTGCTAATAATATTGCCAATAATATTTCCAATAATATTGCTAATAATATTGCAAATACTCTATCGAATAATCAATTTCAGCGCCATACTAACCTCTGCAGTTGCCATCCAGACACAGCCCAGCATCACCAATAAATAAACAGGTAAAAGTACTGAACGAACTCTTGTGAACATATTGTTAGTCGTCGGATTACCACGTTCCTTTGGAATCATATTCACCTGGCGTTTATATACTCCGCGTGCATATTATTAAAACCATTACAGATATCGAGCGCGATTTTGAAACGTGTTCGTCGTGACCAGTGTTAAGACATACTCTATCGATAAACAAGAAGTTGGTAAATAATAATAACAGTCGGGAATAAAAATAAAATAATATTTTAAAAATAAAATAGAAGATGCAAGGAGGCGTTGTTTTTTTACCATCAGCCACTGCACGATTAAAAATACTATACACTTTTTCCATGCCATTTTCTTATTAACGGACGGTACTAAAGTTTTATAAAAATCTGGTATACCTCTGATCACAGGAAGCATACTCCAGAATATTTACAAATTTTCCATAGCAAGCTGCTACCGTAAAAATTGAAAAATTAAAAATCAAATAATCACTGACTTTTCGCAAAACTAAAGGTCGAAGCCTTTGCAAATTTATTCTTTGTTCAGATATCGTTTCAGACATTGTTTATGCATTTTTTCAAATTTTTCTTTTCAGCAGTATATTGCAATAAAAATCCCAATTGCG
>NW_027582071.1:0-3490 GCF_028453695.1 Augochlora pura
CAGAAAAGGGAAACGCGCAGAAAAAGCGAACGACCGTTCGATAAAGAGCTTGTTTCTTTCCATTTTTACCCCCCCCCCCCCCCCCCCCTCTCTCGTTATCTTTCGAGTCGGTGTCTCGGGATGTCGTCGCCGAAGCAGGAACGCAATATCTCCAGATCGAATTTTTTCAACCAGCAGCAAACCGTTTTTCATTTTCGCCATCGTTCTCATCGAGTTACCGAAAGAAAGAGATCGACACACCGACACTGCCTCAGTTCGTAGCATCCGCGCGACGAACATCGCTCGCTCGATTCAAAGACGAAAACAGCAGATGCGAATCCGGGATCGGAAGCGGATCGGAAGCGGATCGGACGCGAGGGTCCGTTTCGCTCTCTGTACAGGGGGATAAAGAAACACGATGGCTGTGCGGACATTTTCCACGGAGTTACTGCACGGGGGATCTACGCGAGATCTAGAAGACGATTGGATACAAAGGAGGAGAGGAGAGGAGAAAGAGGAAGGGAGACGGAGAATGGAGACTATGACAGACGAAGAGGAAAGGAGGACAGGAGGGTAGACTCGCGCGCAGAGGACGCGCTATTTTCATAGATCAGTAGACAGGGCCGAGATCGTAGGAGTATCGTACTACCCTAACTTCTGACATCGTGGAACAATGTGATCGCGCACGTGTACACATTATATATTCTAGTGGATACGAAAACACACACAAAAAAAAAGATAACGAACACATGTAAATTAAGAGAAGAGAGAAAGCGAGAAACGGTTAAAGGATACGTGTTGCCGGTAACGTGTTGTGCGGCTAAAGCACAGCGAGAGAATGTGTACAGAGAATAGGGAGCGAAAGAGAGGGAGAGATAGAGAGCGAGTGAGTGTGAAAGAGAAATAGTTGGAGCACACACGAACGGAAACACCACCTACCCACACCAGCTGAGAAATACTGCCAATACGATTGTAATTAAGAACTCTAGGCTAATTGATCGATTAATTATTCTTATTATTATTATTACGATTATACGTGTAATCCGATAGATCTCTAGCTGCCGCGGACGTACGAGAGGCGCGCGTTCCGCTCGCCACCGTCAACAACTTCATTTTGTAAACCCGCGTGTACATACTTAGTCGAAATTATCGATGCGTCGCCCCACCCCGACGGCGATCAGCCTATCAGCTTGCGACTTCAAGCGGAGGAATGATTGTTCTTTTTAATCCGGATGCCACTCGTGTTCGAGGGAACGATGTTCGCGCCAGCATTCACACGAAACACCAGACAACGCTCTCTTTCATCGCAGGATCGTCTTACAGAAATCGCGCCAGTTAATTTTTCTGAATTAAAAACGCGATCGTAGAGAATTGTACTTTCAATAAGAAAGTTAATCATCCGCCAAGCTTTGAAGTGACACTTTTATTTTGTAACTTCGTAGCACCTGAGCTTTTAACGCATTACCCACCGATCACTTATCACAGTTTCACAGCTAGCTTCTTAATGAACTTTTTCATACAATTCCAAAGTGTTCAATCAATCATTTCCGAAGTGCTCGATCGCGCCCGATCGAGCTTCTATAGTGTTCAGCTTCGTCCAGAGCTTTCTGTGAATGGTGTCGCGAGAACCACGAGGTCCCGTGATTTTTCGAGATCGGAATCGAACGACACGGATATCAAAGAGACAAAGACAAAGATCAAAGAAAAAACGCGTCACTGCCAAAAATCGCGCACTGCCACCTACAATCGACAAGCCTTATATTTCACCGCCACATCGATCCGTGTCGTTCGTTTTTCGATCAAGCAACTCGCGGAGCATTCTAGCGACCGTTGTTCGCATCGATCCCCTCACATCGTCGAGACACCACCGCCTACTGCCAACCAAACGACGTCGACGGACGCGAACCAAGGCACTGCCATCGAAGCGAAGCAGAGAACAGACGTGAAAAGACATATATATACATATATATATACATGGTCCTGAATGTGTATGTATATTTATAGCCGTATCTTTCTGTGTATACGCGCGATCATCCCCCCGTTCAGACCGCGCGCGACCGATCGATTTTCCATTCTACCGCGCGCGCTTTTCACTGCCGCGTTTTCCTCTTTTCAACACCCGTTGCCGAGACACGATTATATTCCTCGTTCACGCGACGCGGTCGTCCCCGTTTACGCGCATCGCCTCCCCACCACCCCTGTCCTCGTTTCTCATTCCGTTTTTTTCTTTTCTTTTCTTTTTTGGCATGTACCCTCGGTGCCATAACGTTGTCCCGCGCGCTAAGTTCCTCGCGGTTCGTTCGCCGGTTCTCTCATTCATCGATCATTTCAACTCTCGTGGCGCGATCGCGATCGCCGTTCCCACTCGGTCCACTCTCGTCGGGTTACTTCGGATCGGAATGTTTTTATCACGGCTGGGACCAATCTCGCGCGTATCCGTTTGCTCGCAACGATTTCAGAGTTCAGTTCCCCTGGAGACGATATAATCCACGATCGTTAGGATCGTCGAAGTTGCCCTCTCCTCGGATAGAAAAGCAATCGAACGATTCGTCGGTAGACCGTTCGCACCGATTCACGGGGGTGGAACGGCGGGGAAGACTGTCGGCCACACAGTCGCGCTTGATCTCTCGTGATAATTGACCTTGGCGCGATACACCGCGGCGGTGAAACGTCCGCCTGAAATTCTCTTTTAATCGTCGCGTCCCTAGATCGGTGTTCTTTCCAGTTAGTATTTAATTAGACCGCGTTCGGAATTTCGTTTTCGTCGACGAGCGTCGGACGTTCGACGAGGAAGATCCCTGCACCGCGGCCGCGAAAAGCGGCGGATCGTCCGGACAGGCGGGCAGGGGGGGGGGAAGCGATCGCGTCTGCCAGGATTTTACGTTCGAGCTCTCGAGACCGATTCAACCGTACGCTTCTCCTAACCGAGACGACCGCGCGTTGATATTCCCGTTTCGCGACCATCCTTTCGGTCCTCCTTCCTTTCATTTCTTCTTTTTTTTTTTTTTATATCGAGGGTTTTTTTTCGCGTTATACCGATTTTACCCGCGCGACTTTGTAGCTGTAAATGTATATTTTAGCGAGGCGTTGTAAAGATTTTGCGTAAGATAATGTGTAGATAATCGCCGGGCTGTCCGGGAAGGTTCGCCGCCGAGCCTGCTTTGTCCCGGCGGCCGACGCGCTGCGTTTGTACATGTGTAAAACGTATGAACGATAGGAAGAGAGATGCCGCGCGCATGAGGAAGAGGGAGAGAGGAACGAGGGTGCACGCTGTAAATAAGAGACGCGATCGATAGGACGAGCCAAGCGTCGGGCATCGGTTGATCGAAATTTAGAGACATCGGTCTTTATCTCCGCTCGGTCCGAAAACAATCACGATCATCACGAACGTGTCCGTGATATTTGTACAGTGTCGCTGACCAATGGTTGCTGTCGCGAACGAAATTCGGCCGTGGTCGGACCGCGTGGACGTCGACTCGCGGGAATTGCGCGAGAGATCGTGAAACGAGGC
>NW_027582072.1:0-8973 GCF_028453695.1 Augochlora pura
AAAAATAATTAATTTTTACATTGTTATATATAAATTTTACATTATTATATATAAAATTAAAATAACTTTATATAATGTTTGCTCAGGTATCTAAGAATAAAAAATAATTATACAAGCTCGACTTAAGACAAGTTTCAACGTATTTTGCATAAAGCAACAAATAATTGTATAATTTAGCATCAAATTCCAAAGTTCATTAATCAGTTCTGACATTGAAGAATAGCTGTCCGCTATACATTGAATAATTTATAAAGCAAACACCCGGTATCTAATTGCATAAATCACATAAAGTTCATCCGTGTTTGTTTGTTAATCAGCAGCATAAATTAAGACACTTACTATAATAAACTATTTTTATCCGAGTGATACAGTTTATGCTTAACAGTGATTATAATAATTACTGTATTCAAGTATTTCAAAATTTAAAGACTACTGGAGTTACAAGAATTTTGCAATATTTATTACTTCGCGGTTAGCTTTCCCTTTGTTTTACTTGACACCGCAATCCCTGTCCGTTTCAATATGTATTAGCATATTCATGCATACAGATTTACATTATGACATTACATTATTAAAACACTATAATGTTCTAAGATACATTATAATTATTAGAACGACCTTAAATTGTCAATAAATGAACGTAATTATAATACATGGCGGTGTTACAAACTAGACTTTAACATAACGTTTTCTCAGCAGAAATAATTTTTAATTTTTCTTGCATTTCTCAAAAGCTTCGATTTTATTAACTTTCCCTTTGCTGCTGTTAATTAAGCGTGTAAATTAAGATAGACAGAGAGCAGCGTCAACGCGGCAGGACAATCACATTTGCAAGCACTGATTTTCCAAACGTGAACGAAATATAAAAATTTCCATTGTTTAACTAAGATTGATACATGACATCTGCAGATTTGCTTCGAAGATATCTCCTGTAAAAAAGAAAACGAGCTTAATTATTTCTTCTCGTGTTTTCGCGTTCGACAAAAGAAATTAGCCACCTGCGACGTTTCGAAGCATCGGTATCAACATCCTCAAGAGGGCGACAGGGAAAATCGGGACGGGCGTCTTCATGTTCAATCGAAATCGCGGCAACGGAAACAAAGTCGCCGGCTTCCGTTCCCCGGGATTAACGTTAATTAGAGTGAATATTATCCGATGGTCTGTTTGGCCGGTGCGAGATTCCGTTTGTCGAGAAAATAACCGGTTCAAAGCGAAACAATTTGCATTATCGCGGGTCGGGCACACGTTTTCCGCCTGGTATTTCGGCGGTAGACAAATTGTCCCAGTCGAACAGCGACACCCCGGCCGGTTCTCTTCCCGTCCTCTCTGCGTATTCATGAGTCCGGCGGACAGGCCGGTCCGCTTGACAATTTGTAATGAAAAATTGCTGGGACCGTCTCTACCACGGGCTCGGCGATGATTTTTCGCGCGCGCGGAGACGTGCCAGGACAATGTTGCAATCGTGGCAGTCCGACGGCGGTCGGTGATATATAACGGATGGAAAAAGCCTTCGTATGTCATCTTCTCACACTGCTCGATTGTTCTAGCGATATAAAGTGTGTCACACGAACTGATCGTTGAACTCGACAGGGGCTGGGATCAACGTGTTGGTGGGGAAAAAAAAAAAGAAAAACACGTCGAAAATACGGGATAACAGTTTTTCATCTCGATATTTCGAGCGATCGATCCGCCCATTATGCATTCTCCATTTTCGTTCGATTTTTCTTAATGCTTTATATGCATTTAAACAGAATTCGCTTGTCGACGACCGAGCTGTTTGCAACTGCAGCTCGATTATTTTCGTTTGAATATTGATTTTGTAGAAATTAATAATTTTGCTGAATTATGAATATAAATATCGACGTTTTAAACGGTATTTAAAGGAATTTGATCTTCGTGCGATATCATAATATACCAGCATAATCTTCGTGAGAAGTCCTATTTTTTCTGTGTTAATTTCCTTCGTAAATTAAAGTATCTTTTTATTAGAAAAATTAAATAAAAATGTCATTAGACTTTGGTAATTTATACATATATTTATGCTGAAAATTTACTAACGCCAAAAATATATAAATATTCGCAGTAAAATTATTGCAATTAATCTATACACACAGAAGATTAACATTTAAATACGACGTTTACTCTGACAGGAATTATTAATGACGCGAAATGAATGAAATTGAAAATGTTGTCCGCGTAACCTAATGGAGTGGTAGTGCGTGCTGTCCTCACGATTTACCAAGTGCGAAATAAATTAATCAACTATTAACACAATAAAACGCAGCTCTTATTCAGTACACAAAATGTCGAAATTAAAATTTGTACGATGTCTGATTTCAACTCATTCGTGTAATTATAATTATTATTTACTAAATCAAATTATGATCAAATTTTGTTTCCATCGATTTTATTTAGCGATTAACATTATTATTTATTAAATAAGATTTGTCTAGGTGAAGATGCCGTCGAAATCTCAAGGTGACCTTTCTTGTCTTAAATAAAACTACTTCTTCTGATTTAGCAAGGTGTATGTATTTAGCTAGCCTATTGGGAAACGAATCGATTGGCTTATATCTTCGGCAGTAAAGATCGTTCAAGGTCAAATTGCCTTTCGGAAGCTTATTTTTGTCCAATAGTATTTTAGCTGCGTCGTCTCTTGAATGAACATCTCTTGGAAAGGGATTGAATGATTTATACTATCTCGTAATAATAGCTGAAACTAGTCAAGGAAAGATTGAATTTATGTATTTAGACTTTCCACGATTTTTATTATAAATTTATTGAATCATTTCCCACGGAAAAATCTTTAACAACTTTAAAATAACAAATCCGAAACCGATCATTTTCACCGACGTGATTATATCAAACAACACATTTATTTATGACATAAAAGCCTAAATTCATTGAATAATTTTTCATATATTCTATAATATTTGTATGGATTTAACACCTTTTACCAAGTTATTTTATAATAGCAATAATTATAAAATTATTATTAAGGATTTAACTCCTTTTACCAAGTTATTTTATAATAGCAACAATCGTTCTGATGATATCAGTACACATCTGATTTCAAATACCACAAATTAGCAGCACTTGTATCATTAAATTATTGTTCCCAATCAATAATCGGTTATTGCGGCGCTCCGTCATAAGTAAAGTGTTTTGCTCGAGGAATTAATAAACGGTTAAAAATGGAAAAAGGGTATCGCTCCGCTTCAAGATCAGGAAGGTAATATCGAACAATAAGCTATCGTCGAAGTTGCGATGAATAATCGCGATTAAACCCATTGAAAAACGCAAAGTTTCGATCGAGCCACCGCGAGTTGCCCGGAAAAATTGAAAAATTTACATAATTTCCGGCGATGAATTTTCTTTAATTCAACCACGTACCATCGTTCGCCCGCGCCCGCGCCGCCGCGCCGCTTTCTCAACCAATAAAAAGCTTATCAATTTCCGCTGACGCGACGGACGTAGCCGAGAACGCACGCTCTAAATAAATTTCCTTTCGAAAGATAAAAACGATCGTTTCTGGGAGGAACGGGCGCACGGTACCCGTTACAATTTGATATACGTTTTGTTTATCAGATTATTCAGGTGCTTTCGCTCGACCGATTTATAAGGAGAATTTAACATTAGACGTCGCCTCCGCGTTTCACGGTTATTGGAAACGTGATCGAAGGAAGCACGGACTTCCGTTTAGTTTTCAATTTCTGCGACATGTATAAATTATGTTGCTGTATTAACCAATGATTTCGACTTTAATTATTTATTTACTTAGTGATCGTTTCCGTTGTATATTTTAGTTGTAATATAATCATTTTGGAATTATGCACATGAATTTCTCATTCGTGAATTTGAAAATGTTTCAAAATACTTTTCCATATATTCTTTGACAGAATTCCGGAAATACAATATTATCCATGGGACAGGGCAATGTTTATTTCTCGTTTTAATTACAGTCAGCGATGTCATAACGTGCGAGGTATTATTTTATCGCGTTTTAAAATTCGGTAATTGATATTTGGTGATTATAAAAGTATTAAATTTGGCTATTTACAAAAAGGATTTCACGATTATCTGAAATATTTCAAATAACTGTAAAATAAAATCAAACGTTATTTAAAAATATATATCAGAAGCGATAATTACGAGAAAATAATTATGAAAATACGTCGTTTTAGAAAAATGTTAAAATAATATTATTTCAAGCGCCGTTCCAAATAATAAGAAAATAAGATACCATATTTATTAAAATAATATCTCAAGCAATGTTGTTTGAAATGTGCCCGGCGTTGCACACGATTTACTCGCCACATCGCGAAGATAAAGACGATTGATTGATATCTGAATGATCTTCCTGTTCGTGTAGCGTTTCCGAGATCGATTTGATCGACCGGCTGTCGTTGGAGCCGATGATTAGGCGGAAGACGCTTTTCAACCGAGCCCTCGTAGTTGCTAATGAGCCGGTCTTCGCATCGGCGTCGCGTCGCGCGAAAACGTTTTCGTACTTCGGGGAAGCGTCGCGACGGTCGTCACTGTCGGAAAGGATTACGTCTCGGTGAAACTTTTGTATTTTATTTCACGGAAGTTTAGTGTCTCGCGGGGGTGCGGGAGTTGCTGTCGGATCGAGGGAATATCATTCAAGATGTTTCACCGAAATGGAAACTCGGTCTTGGCTTTTCCTTTCCGAGCACTTATGAATGTCGGATCCGTGGAATAAGAAAAAGAAGTTGGACGTTGCGGAGCAGCCGACTTTGATAGCGAGAGTCGCTTCGGACTAGGAGCATCGATTGACACAATACTTACCGTTTGCATAAACAATGAAATTACCGTTTCTTTTATTCCTATTTTTATTTTATTTCTTTTACTTTGATTTTATTTCTTTTATTTTTATCTTTGAGTTATTACTTGTGTTAGCAATGTTACACACGTGCACAGTAGTCACTGTCTCGTATTTTTTATAACAGATTCTCATTTTCACATTTTACAAAGGATTAAAAGTATATTACGAAGTAACGTATTATAAAAAGAATCGTTTCATTAAATTTTTTCTATTTACACGCCTTTTCGCATTTTAAAATTCTGTACACGCAATAAATGCATAAAGATTCGCCAGTCTAAGGATAATATATGACTTATCGTTTAACCCTTTGCACTCGAATGGTGACTCTGCGGCACCACTATTATTATTCTAATACGTTCCAAAATAATTTTAACAACAACAAGGTCTAGATTGAGAAAATTATTGAGTAATAGAAGAATATGAGCCAAGAAAATGATATCTCATTTACAGTTTAAACGGCTTCGACTGCAAAGGGTTAATTTCCAGAATATATTTATTCATTATAATAGAACTACAATCTGAAAGATTTCCACATTCCGTTAAAAGAACAAAACGAACGAGTGCAACGAACGAAATGTTCGATTAAACACGAGTACGGACTTTTATTTAATTTTCGATTACTTTTTGAGTTGGTCTCCTTTGACGCGACACGTGCAACCCGTTTGTTAAATTTTAAACTCGAAGGGGGACGAAAAGTTTCGTATGAAAATTTTATATTTAAAAATCAACCGACCGTATGCATGCAGACAGATGAATATAGAAGCATACTGAAAATCGGTCAGCTGTATTAATAGATAAGGACGCGTATCAGAACTAGCGCCGAATTTAATTTCTTGCCTGTGTCCTAGAAACTCGTATTTAAAATACCCAAAATTCGCGATTGAATAATTAAGCTTCGGTATTTCATGCACTTTTCAATGTTTATGCCGATGGATCCTATCTTCGCAGGGATAATCCTATTTTTCCTCGGAAATGACGTGAAAAAGGATGAGGCTCCATCAAAGTTTTAACGTTATTCGTTAAAAATTTTATAAGCCGTAAACACGAGTCTGATTGAATGACTGGCTTACAGTTTATACCTTGCTGGTAATATTTCTGTTAATTGTATTTTAGTGGACAAAGCAATTTTATATAACGGATCGAATATTTTTAGGGGACCGAACACTCGAACATGGTTTACTAACTTTCCTGCTTTATTTTAATATTAAACTTATGATGAATTTATGTTATCAAAAACCAATGATATTCTCAATTGAATTCGATGCAAAGAACGAAGCAATAGTTCTCGCAACGAAATTTTTACGAAATCAGCATGCGAAATTGCATAAATATCCGCAGTTTATTATCACGATTCAAAGATGATTTATTAAATTTATAATTATTGGAATTACAAAGGCATTTCCACGGAAAATAATCGTACACGTTACTTTCTTTCTTCCGAACATTAAATTCCTTCTTAATGACATTCTTCAATGTTTTCGTATAATTTGTTAAATCAGAGTAAAAATGTCTTTATTCTGGTTGTCCTACTTTTTTTATCATTTGTTGCTGCAACTTCGAACATACTCGTTATTTATGCCGAGAGTAATGGTTAGTTACGGAAGTATCTGTCCCGACAAGGAACCTGATGAGCCTTAATATTATTATTTCTCTAATATGCAGATTGTCTTACGCGATACAGAAAAAAAAGAACTAACCCGCCGGAAGAGGAAACGAACATACGCACGCATCATTACCTTATATTCATGAGGAATACAGTAGAATAAAGTTTCGTACAAAAAAATTCCACAGTGTATTTCAATCTTTATGCATGGAATTATTTGCTCCTCGGTTGCACTGCTATTTTCGGAGCATCCTAATAAATGTTTAAGGAGTTCTATCATTTTCGCGTATTAGAATTATCAATTTGTTATGGGAATAATTAATTATTTAAACACTATTATATCTATAATAAGAACTTTAATCAGAACTTTAATTATTTAAAGAAAGGTATAAAATACGTCCTTTTCATTTGAGATATTACAGGTAACCAACACGAATCAATTCAACGAAAACAATAACGATCAGAAGAGATTCAATAAACCATCGCATGCCTTCACATCTTAAACATATTCGGTGGTAAATAATAATTTGATTGATTTTTGCATTTCAACTTATTTGTTGAAATTCAACAACGCGGACTCCAGAAATGCATTCTGATCGCCACATTCTTACCCGAATTAGTCCAATAAGTATTCACACCCTCATTGCTTCTAAGAGAAATTTGTTGAAATCAAAGGACGCATGTAAAATTTTGCAGTAAACTTTGAGTTGACTTGATTTCAACAGATTTCTCTTATAAACAATTAGGGTACGAATACTAATGGGACTGACTGTATACTCCCTTCAAACGGAAGCTTTATATCGGCGCTTACAAAATTCAAACTCTGTCGTATTTCTGTTTGTTACCATTTTTCGTTTGTTACTATTTTTCGTTTGTTTTATTTCACGCGACATCTACACGCGTCGAGAGAAAAAAAATGCTTTTCGATTTTTGTATACTAAACCGTCGCAGTGACCGTTTCCGCCACTCTCGCCAAGCCGGCGTGACGTCGGTCGCAATTTTTACTGTTTTCGTTCGCAAACGGTTTCTTTACGTTTGTTTGGAAGCCGAGCATCGTAGCGCGACAAACATTCGAAATTCATACGCTTGGCTGTTTTGCCCCTGTCCACCGGGTTCGCGTCGGGTCGAGTGCGGAGGAACCCACTTAAGGACGTCGTAAATGGTAAAACCACAAATTATCGAACACTCTGAACTTCGCCCTTGGTAATGGCTAATTAAATATGTGTCTCGTCCGAGGTATCAATCAATTAATTAATTACCGTACACTCGAGAAAGGACGGCGCGCTACCGAATTAACAACCAGGATAAACAGCCGCGTGTCCGATGATTTCGCGAGCACGCGTGTACGCGACGCCTCTGTAATTGTAAATCACGAGAGGCAATTTAGCGACTTGAATCTGGTGATTATTGAATTAATGAACGACAATCGAGAAGCCGTGCACAACGGTCTGGGAAGTGTTTCTTTTACGATTCAAGCTCAATTCCGCAGATTTAATATTTCGGAATTCCATTGTCGCTACGGAGCAGCTGCTTAGAGCTTCGAAATCCGAATATAAGATCCGAATACAACATTTGAATATAAAATCACAAAGTAGAATTAAATGCATGAAGCACGCATAATATGCATGAAAGCGTATCAGAGAATATAATAATATAAATGTAATAAAAATTGCAGAAACATGTGTTAATCTAATTCTAGATAAATATCTGATATATAAGGTAACAAATACATGGTTTTAATTCACGAAATATTTGATTTTATTCTTAACTGGTATACCAAATAAATACATAGAATATTAAACTTATACTACAATGTAAAATGAGAATACCAGCTGAGTGTTAAGAGTAAAAATTTCACAAGGGGCAAGAATTTTTAATACACACGATTATAGAGTGCTCATTGGTCAGTTAGACATTTATTAATACATAATAGATGATCGAATCGGATATTTCGAGTCTCGCGTTTCTAACATTTTCGTTGTTGGCGGCCTCAAAGACTAAATTAGCAAATAACGTGCATGCACGCGACGCGCGCGCAGGCCCGGTCAAAGCTAAAGCCACGCGTGGTACACGGGGCCGTGGGTTTTTATTTCAATGTAATTAAACATTAATCCCGACGTTGACTTCGAGCAGCTAAATCCACGGCGGATCGATGGGTAACGGCGTAACAACGAGAGGTGGAAAGAACCGAGGCGAGATCCGGTAATTAAGCAGATTATATTTGTTTAATTAACCGTCAGAGGGAATCGAATATTTTCTGGTCTATTAAAGAGGTTCCCGGGGACTCGTAACTTGACCGAAAGTTCCCCCCGGTGGAATTCGGGCCGCTTTAATAAAAGAAGGTATCATTACCGGGAACGTCTGAAAAGATTAGTGCTCGGGAAAAGTGTCTTCATTATACTTGGAACCGGGTCGATATTTCACAAGGTCATAATGCCGGGGACGGCGATTACGTTCCCCGATTTTCTTCTTCTTCTTCTTCGGTTGTATAGATAATTGCGTCTACCGCGCGTCACTCGATCTC
>NW_027582073.1:0-3489 GCF_028453695.1 Augochlora pura
TTCGTTTCTGCTCGCGTCTGGAACATCGCGTCCCGGGTGAAATTGCGGAAGCCGTCGAACGTATCTGATCGCCGATACGCAGTGCGTTTGAAAAAAAGAATCGCACAGAGCAGCGGCGCGGTGGATCGTACGTTACCAAGAGGGAATCTCGAGGATCGCGGATAGGCTCGGTGCGTTCCGAAGGGAGTCGCGCGGTGCCAGTCGATCGGGGATCGCCTTTATCGGATGATCGGGAGAGGACAGAGATCGGAGAGGAGCCCGACCGATCCGTTAGAGGTTAAAGGCTGATATACACCGCCATGAGCACGGCGAGCGCGGAGGAGCGTTTCCGTGCCCGTTCGGGAGTGATCGAGGCGCGGTGAAGCGATCGCGGGATAGGCGGAGCGAGAGAGGATCGGCGGCGCCGGTTAACCGTGGTTGATATTTCGTGGGACTGACATGGATGACAACGCGCGCCGAGGCCCGCAGAAGGAACAGTGGCTCCCGGTGTTCGACAAAGGGGAGAAGAGGGCCAGCTCCCTGGGCAGCGGAGCATTCAGGTTCATCCGCACGCGCAGCAGTATCCGGCGGGAGCTCAAGAGGCAGTGCAACAGGTAAGGAAATGAATCGTTTGCGGCCACCGGAAAGGTGAAGGTCCTGGGAGCCGCGGGATCTTGTAAAACGCGAACGGACGGTCTACCTTCTGAACCAAGGATTTTGATACCAAGAAATTGTATTAACTCTTTTATTCTCATTTGCGGAACGATCGTTGACGTTAAATCTATTTAAAATAACCGGTTTTTAATTTCACAAATTCTATATTTTCCTAGCGGATTTTATAACAAAAACTTGATCAAATGAATTCGATCTTCCCGTTTCTATGAGTCAGCGTACGTTACATTGCTAAGACTCTGCTCGGTTGATACAGTATCAAACGATGGACTCCTGACTGAAATAGATTCTGTTCAATCGCGCAGAACCGCGTATCTAATTGCTGCAGAGTATGTATCTAGAGCTCAACCTTTTCACCGCTCATTTAACTTTTACGGGCGCCGGCGGCACTTGTACTTTATTTGCCATCTCGTACAAATAGCTCTGCAAGTATATCCCGCACAACAATCTATACATATACATATACTAGTTTATCCACGGCGTCAGTATTTTTCCGTCCTAAATCATTTCACTTCGCTTGGGTAAATAATGTAAATGTACGTCTAGATCAGCGAACGACATGTCGTAAATATACGTCTACAGCAATGAGAAGCTTAACGATCATAAAACGTAAAATATGAACGACCTTTCTCGGTCACCTAATATGCGATCCCTGCTAGATGGACTGCATAGATTGACGGAAGAAGCGAATCGGTTCGCTTTTCATTTTTTTAAGAATATTTCTTTCAGATCATGGTTGATCTTGTTATCGTTCTTAGCAAAAGTAAATGACAATGTATAGACTGTAGATTTTATACACGCACTTATGAGAAACATGAGACAGTCGAAGTTGAAAACTAGACGAATATGTTATAGTAGGAGTGGACATCATGTTTTAGCTCCCTGATGACTTGTAAATTGTCGACAACTTAATTGTTGTAAAACGTAGTTGTAGAATGACGTTCCTTGGTCACGTAATTATGTAAGCTTTATTAAGGAGATCTTGATAAAGTTTAGGGGTTTAGAGGTTATGTTTGCGTAGAGGTTTGCTCTTTTCCTCGTCGTTCCTAGCTCGAACAGCAGACAACTTGTAAACTGTAGATTTTACGCGTTCGCAAGAAACAATAGACGGTCGAGGAAAAAGGTTCAGACGAATTCATAAGAAGAGAGGATGCCTTCGGCCGAGCTCCCGTTTCTCGGCATCCGCGGACAAACGGAATATATTTCGCACAAAGGTCCGCGTCTAATAGGTTCGAGGTAAGCCGCCGCGCCGAAGTCGCGCCGTTCGAGAGACCGCGACATAAAAAGCGACCTGGGAAGCATCTCAATCCATAAATCGAACGGCGGGACAGCGAACGGGTAGTAGTCCGTTCTCTGAAGTCCCGGGGTCCCCGGATGATGCGAGCAGTCCCGTTCCCGCCAGTAAATCAGCGGTGGCCCCGCTTTGTCGTCGCCGGGTCTCCCGAGGCGACCATTACCCTTTGTCGTCCCCTAATCTGCCAGGCCGAGCTCGTCGCCGGTCGACGCGCGGATTCCACGGATTATAGCAACGGGACACCGGTCGATCGGCCGCGGAATGAGACGCGCCGTCGAACCAGGAAGCAGAAGCAATCTCTCGGCAGAATTCGCGGTCCTTGCGGTGCGTGAGAAGAGGCCCGGGATCCACGCTAATAGTCCCTCGCTCGGTGGAATCCGAGAACAGTGCGAGCGGCGAGAGAGGGGGCGCGGGGCGGCGGTGACGAGCGCGGAAAAGTAATTATCGTTTGTAATTCGAGAAACGGTCGGGGCTGCGATATTGCCGCGCAACGACCGCCGCTACTCGCTCGGGTAGAGAGGCCAGCGTGTGTAGGCGGCCCGGGGATCACCGGCGAGGCGTCGCGGAAACGCGATAAAAACCAGCGACGGCTTCTCTACCTATCTCCGCTACCAGGAAACAAGCGGATGCCTGCTAGTTCCAGGGTTGTCCTTTGTGGGAAGTCGTCGCCGGAGGTGTTGCCCGCTAGGGGACTAGAACTTCATCCTGCGGCTCGATTATAAGGGAGCAGCCGGCATTAACGAGCCGGAAAAACTTGCCGGTCGGATACTTTGTTCGAATCTATCGCGAAATTAAGTTATGGTAATTGTTTGCCGAAGGGTTCTCATCTTCGAGTTGAAGCGAATTTGAGGATGTAAAAAAGGACTCTTTCCTCGGTAGAATATTTGAGAGACACCTAATGTAGACCTAATCTAACCTAAAAGTGAGATGACACCTATATTTATAACTGGAATAAATTTTATGCACTTTTAAGAACATGGAATAGGTGTTATTTCAGCTGGAAAAAAATAATGTAAAATAGATTCTGAAATGACTCCCGTGATTTAGCAATGAATGTCGACAACTTTTATTTTGCATAAGAATCTGCAGTCTATTTATAACGTTTAAACCATTTCAAAGCAGTTTATGACTGGTACATAATTTAAAATGTAAGGAAACTTAAGAGACCTAATAGCATCTGCACCAAAATGAGAATTTCCCTGTAAACAGTTCAAATCATCACACACTATTTGCTATCAATACTAACCTATATTAATACATCGATAGAATTGCAGAATGAATTCTTCGAATACTATATTGAATAAAAAATAAAATATTTTACAGTATCCCATACAAGATGGCCCAATTACCGTGCCTGCAATTAACAGTTCCATTCATAAATTGACACCTCCCCCTAAATCTAACATGTTAATAAATAAATATAATAAAAAGTATATATCACCAATTTATATAAAACGCTTTCCTTTTTCCCATACATTCTTCGTCGAAGAGCATGAAAATTGGGCCATCTATCCTACACTTTCTACAAACGACACAAAACTAGG
>NW_027582074.1:0-3489 GCF_028453695.1 Augochlora pura
CCTTTCTCCCCCAACCCGCCGGGCGAGTGAATGAGTAACCAGTTCCTTGATTATCAACGACATCATCAACGAATAGCAACAGCAGCAGCAGCAGCAGCAACTGTAAACCGTCACTGGAAACGCGTCATTCTTGATGCAAGAGATACAACACGTAATTAGTGCATGCAAATTGTATATACCAGTGGAAATATAGATTGCATCAAGTATCTTAAATTTACGCAGCATGCGCGACGTTACATAATAATTCTGATAAAACGATGATAAGCTGCGTCGAATCCCTTCGTTGAAAGTATACTTGGATCGACGAGGGCGAAATTAATTCCCTGAGATGATGGTTGCACATTAATTTATCGATTTATGCAGTCATCAATTTGTCGCTCTATTTATTAATTTATCGTTCTATTTATTAATTCATCATTTTACTTATTAATTGGTCATTTTAGTTATTAATCTATCGTTCTATTTTTTAATTTATCGTTTTAGTTATTAATTTGTCATTTTAGTTATTAATCTATCGTTCTACTTTTTAATTTATCGTTTTAGTTGTTAATTTGTCGTTCTATTTATTAATTTAGAATTCAGTTTATTAATCTATCGTTCTATTTATTAATTTAGTATCTATTTATTAATTTAATATTCGAAATTTACCTATATTATATAAATAAGTTCCAGATATAACATATATTATTTCAGTAAATTATTGAAGCAGAAAAGAGACTTTTACCCGGCCATTGTCTTCGCGATTTAAGCGAGAAATTTTTAATTTACCACAACGATTCGATTTAATTCCATAATTGCAACTACTACATGTCTGCATCAGTTTCCTTTGAAATTGTTAAACAAGACAATTGCTTACTTAATAACTTTCAGGTTCCACTTGAAATCTGAGGTACGAAATCCATCTCTAACTATATATATATATTCAGGTCCATCGGAATTATGTATTCCCATCGTCGACATTTACGATGACGTACGCCATTTTTACGGCGCTCTTCTTCGTTTCTCTTTCCCTCCGTTAATAAAACCCTCGAAAGCAAAGTCGGAGGAGATGTGCGCATGACATATTCTCCTATATACACCGAAAACTTCTCTCGACGTCCGCTTAATTAAATGAGAGAAACTCGCGATTTACATTTTCCAATAGATTTTTATTCCCGGATATTAAGCGCGCCGTGACTATTTTTAATGTTAAATTGATCCTCGAGCTTCGATACTTGGATTTCGAGACAGAGTTAATATTTAGAAATTAGTGCAATCATTTAATTTTATATGCTGATTTATTATTTAGATGGTTTGGTATTATTTGGTTTGTTATTTAGTTGGTTTAATATTTAGTTGGTTTATTATTTAGTTGGTTTAGTATTTAGTTGGTTTAGTATTTAGTTGGTTTAGTATTTAGTTGCTTTGTTATTTAGTTGCTTTATCATTTAATTGCTTTAATATTTCGTAGCTTCAATATTTAATTGCTTTATCATTTAGTCGTTTTATTACTGTCGCTTTGTTATTTTATTCGACTATTTCTAGTGGCAACTATTTATTTATTCCTCGCAATCAGCTGATTTAATAGGCATCGTATCACCAGCCCGACTAGTTGACATAACCTCATACGCGACATAGTTATAGAAGATCAAGTTGTTGCCTAGTTAGACATTTCCCAGAACTATACCGCATATTAATAATTAGAGTTTCGTCTGAATTGGTCTTTGAAATCTTTCCTTACTCCCTCTTGCTAACTGACCCGTCATTCTTATGCGCTTCTTAAACAGACAGTACACTATATACACACACACACACGTATATACATATATATATATATATATACATATATGCCAAAGCTCTCAGTTATCCAACGCTTGACAACATTCCAAGTCGGTGATCGCCTGAAACTTTTATACATGTGTGATAAAACACAGCACGCGGACAGCAGAGGTCTGTGCCGGCTTTATCACTTTTCACTTATTTACAGTCGGTGTAAAAAGTATCCGCGCGCGCCGGCCATCGAACACGGGATTTTCCCGAATTCGACGAAAACGACTGCGCTACTTTTCGGATGTTAAAACCGGGACGGTAAAACTGTTATGCGACGAGCGAAGAACGATTCTCTACGATTGCAATCGCTATGGTAAAAATAAAGTAAAAAATGTTCTATCGCTTCTGAGAAATGATATTAATTGAAAAAGTCCTAATCGCAGTAATTGTGAAGAGAACGGTACCGTCAAGGAGTTAAACGAATTTTCTTCTTTTCTTTTTCCCCTAACCTCACTTTCGCCAAGAACATAATTCCTCTTCAATTCCCCCCAATTTCCTGATCAATTCGGTAGGTCCCCTACCGTAAATTCATCCTCCACCTAGGTCCATCGAAATCACCATCGACTGGTCCACCTGTCCAAGGGACCATGTCGCATTCCCATGTCTCTATGGGAATTCCACGGTGTACACCTTGCCGAAGATCTCGTCGCGCCGCGGATCTCCTTTCGCGTAGCGTAGCGTCGCAACGGAAAATCGTCGCTGATGGCGTCGTCGGATCTGTGCGCGAGGGGTGCCGCGGGGTAGAGCGCGAGCAGGGGGGTGACGCGCGGCAGAGAGAGAGAGAGAGAGAGAGAGAGAGAGAGAGAGAGAGAGTGAGACGGGTAGGGGATTACCCGTTAGCCCGGGTCGACGTAAACGTCGAACCACTTTATTCGGCGTCGGTAACTAGACGAGGAGATAGCCTCCTTCGGCGTAAGAGCAGCGGAGTTACAGGAGGACGGGGAGGAGGAGGAGGAGGAGGAAGAGTCGGCGCGGTAGGTGGAATAAGAGAGGACAGAGGTTGGCGGAGGTGAACGGAGCTGGATGGGACGACCTGGTGCAGTAGAGGCGAGAGAAGGACGCCGACTGCGAACGGACGATGCTGAAGGTGGTTCGCTAATGTCACGCCGCGTTCCTAGAACCCTCCGCACGCTGAAATTAGATTACCGCGAGATTGCTGCCCTTCTACTCGCCCCTCTCCCTCCCCCGCACAGCCCCAACCACCGTTCCAGGCTGCAAGCGTCCCTCCCCCCCGCCTCCTCCTCCTCCACCTCCGCCGTCACCTCCTCCTGCTCTGGCAGCGTTCTTCTTCGGCCTCCTCCTCCTCCTCCTCCTCCTCCTCCTTCGCCTTCGCTACATCGTTCTCATAGTCCTTCCTCTGGTTCGCGTCGCCTGCATCGCCACTGACGGCCGGAACCTACCTGGTGGCCTCTTTTACCTGGGCTGCCTGCTCCGGTGTTCTTTCTTCCTCCCCTGTCAGTCTTCTTCTTCTTCTGATGTTGCTGATCCTTCTTGCTTCTTCCGATGTTGCTGGTCCTTCTTGCTTCTTCCGATGTTGCTGGTCCATCTTCCGCTTCTTACTTCTTCTTCCATTTCTCTTATCTTACTCCTTTTCTGAGGTCGCGAGTCTGACTCTTCGTTATAGCGCAAAGGGTTAACCCTTTGCGGTCCGGGCAAATTTCGCGAGCCCTTATCCGCTTG
>NW_027582075.1:0-3486 GCF_028453695.1 Augochlora pura
TATCTATATATTAATATTCTATATATTAATATTCTATATATTAATATCTATATATTAATATTCTATATATTAACATCTATACAAAAATATGAACATCTATATACTGTTATTCTTCAATTATTCAGGAATGCACGCCGTTCACTGCGAGGTGCAGGTGCGACGAAGGCTACGTGAGGAACTTGGACAACGGCGAGTGCATCCTGCTAGTGGACTGTCCCCTCGACCAGTAAAACTAGACCGTATCGCTTGAAACTGTACCACAATTATACCATGCAATAAATATTTAATCGCAGCTTAACGAAAAAAAACGATCTACGCCAGATAAATCCGATTCTTAAACAGTCGTTCGCTAATGATAGGGAGCCATTGTTTGCGCGTCAGCGGATCACGTTGTTCCTGATTAGGTGCGCGTGAAACGTCGACCCTCGTCCCGAAGTCCCCTTGCAGGACACAACCGTCTCGAAAAACTGGCACCAACCCCGATCACCTAACGTTTCGAAAACCTAGCCTCCCCCCCTTTTACCATTCTCGGGGGCCGATTATGAGAAGTGACTCGAAAGTCGCTCTCACCTGAAATCATCTACACGTGGCGCCGACATCGCCGCGCGGGGGTTGAAGAGACCGAATTGTGTGAAAAGGGTAGCACTTTTAACAGAAACGAGTTGGAGAAATAATTCTTTATTTAAATTCAATTTAAAATAATGCAGAATAAAGAACAATTCCGGCCCTCACAGTCACGTGTTACACTCGTCAAGGTTATGTCAAGCTGTTAAGAGATGCCGGTTATTATATCAAAAATAAATATAATATTTTCTTGGCACTCGACTCATAAATCAAAACAGACGATTCGAGAAAAAGAGACACGATTATTCGACTCTTCCGGCTCCTTTTTGTAATCGCAGATTTCCAACAACCATAAAAAAACGAGCCGCAAATTGTCCATGCCTGTCTGAAATACTCGTCAACAATTGTTAAGAATTTTACTGTATTTTCAAATTGTCTCAGCAATTATTCGTTTACAAATTAGTCCATAGTCCCCGCGACCACCTTGTAGTGCGTTGCCACGCTAAGAGCGGCAGGCCCCAAAGTGCACTAAACTCTATCCACGGGGAACAATAAAAAAATTCGAATTCTCGCGTGCCATGCTAATTCTAACTGGGAAGCCGATCGTAAATTCGTCGATGGACATTCGCCGACAAAATGATGCCCTCCCGATAAAAATGTTAAGTAAACTGCCGCGTAACGGAGCAATTTTCATAATCTCAAGATAAACAGTTGCTAAAACATGCCGCGTGCGTGCCAGCACGTAAAACGAGGACTATAAAAATCCGGATCGCCTGGCACGAGGCATCAAACACCAATTTCAAGCAGCAAGCAACGGCTCGAAGTATCCAAGATGTTCAAATTCCTCGTTGCGATGATCATGTTGGCTGCGGCCTCTGCCCAATGTAAGTATTAATTCTGTTCACCAAACTAAACCTACCGACACGCGATTACAATGAGAAGATTATTTTTGTGCAGACCTCTCGTCTTTTTTATTATAATATATGCTTGGACGAACAAACATATTCATTGTTATATTATTTTTATTACTAATATTTATTATATCTTTATATCATCAATATTTATTATATATTTATATTATCAATGTTTAGATGTGAAAAATTGTTAAAAGGGTATCTGTTGTATGAGACAGAGAACTCAATTTCCTATGTCTAAATTAGTATGTAATTCTGTCAAGTAAATAATCAAATTTAGAGTTAAAGTAGCTTCGAGTGGAAAGGGTTAAACATTAAAGGACATTATAGATGTGTAAAGTCGATATTCCGGAACTGTAGAATTGAATGTTCTTGGTTGTTTCAGCTTCCCCCGGAGCAACGCCATCGTGCCCAGTGAACCAGTACCTTGCGTTATGCGGAAGGATGTGCGAACCAACTTGCGGTAACCCGATGCCAAACCGTGAATTCTGCCCTAGACTCGTAAGTGTTTCATATTTTACTGTATAATATTCTTAGAAACTAGGATTTCTTCCAGAGATTTTTCGTCTAAAACCTCAAACAGCCTTTCTTTAATTATGTATTAATATCCTATATGTTAATATCTACATATTAACATCTATACAAAAATATGAATATCTATATATTGTTATTCTTCAATTATTCAGGAATGCTCGCCGTTCACTGCCAGCTGCAGGTGCAGCAATGGCTACGTGAGGAACTTGAACAACAACCAGTGCATCCTGCTAGCAAATTGTCCCCCCAATCAGTAAATCTAGAATGTATCATTTGAAACTCTGTACTGCAAGAATACCATGCAATAATCAATCAGTAAATCTAGAATGTATTATTTGAAACTCTGTACTGCAAGAATACCATGCAATAAATATTTAATCACCGCTTAACGAAAAAGACGATCTACACCAGATAAATCCGATTCTTAAACAGTCGTTCGCTAATGATAGGGGGCTATTGTTTGCGCGTCAGCGGATCATGTCGGGCCTGATTAGGTGCGCGTGAAACGTCGACCCTCGTCCCGAAGTCCCCTGACAGTACACAACCGTCTCGAAAAACTGACACCAACCCCGATCACCTACCGTTTCGAAAACCTAGCCACCCCCCCTTTTACCGTTCTCGAAGGCCGATTATGAGAAGTGACTCGAAAGTCGCTCTCACCTGAAATCATCTACACGTGGAGCCGACACCGGTCGCGCGGGGGTTGAAGTGACCGAATTGTGCGAAAAGGGTAGCACTTTTAACAGAAACGAGATGGAGAAATAATTCTTTACTTAAATTGAATTTAAATTATAGAGAAAGTTGTATAAACGATTTTCGGTATTGAAAATTCAATGCTAAAATCGATATCTTTTTGGCAGATATACTGGTGGCTCCGTATCAAGCAATTGGTAGTTTAAATATTTCTAAAAAACGGGTCCTGTCCGACCCATTCATCCGCATAAAAGGACTTTCAAATGTTCGATCACGCAGAATACGATCGAAAAACGCAGCGGCGTTCCAGCTCCGGGCAGTTTCCGGTGGGCCGAGTTCACTTTTCGGCCGTTGCATTGTCTCCTTTGTCAGAGAATAATCCCGAAGACGCCGGAAACGTGGCGTGCAGATTCTCGAGTCGCGGAAATGTACTAGCAAAAGGCAGAAGAGAAAGGAGGACCAGCGGGGGAACGAGACGAGGAGAAAACTGGCGGACGCGGGAAGAACGCCGGCGAGAGGCAGCTGCCCCGGTCGAGCGTTTTGCGAATTCCCCCGCGAGGCATTAACGCAGACCTCCCCACCTCTCTCCTCCCCACCCCCCTTTTTCGTTCCTTTTCCCAGCGATTTTCGTCCGGTTCTCCGTTTCCTTTCCCGACAAAACCTTTTCGGCAAGAGAAAAAGAAGCGGGAGCACCCTGCGCGCCGCCGGTTCTCGCACGTCGACGGATCGAAAAACCAGCTTCCGCGCGCAGTTTCTTGAAAACAGGCTTAGAAAAAAAAAA
>NW_027582076.1:0-3483 GCF_028453695.1 Augochlora pura
GGGGGGGGGGGGTGACGGCCGGGGAGGCTCCGCGACGTTCGAGCGAAGCGCCGTTGGTTATTTAACACTCGCGCGCCTGCTCGCAACTTGTACGGAGTAATCATTACGAACATAATTACGAAGAGTGTCGCGTAATGATTACAAGCTTCTATAAGGCGACTCCCTTCCCCTTCCCTCCCCTCTCCACCCCTCCCGCACCACGCCTCTCTTTACCTTTAGTCCGGGGGGAAAAAGAAGCGCTGTTCGCGGCGGGGTGAAATTAAGACCGATAGGGAGGGCGAGGGAAGAAAATCCGCGCTTTCAATATTTCGTCCCCTCCCCCCCTCCTTCGGGGGTGAAAGCAGCTTAACTGGAAATTCAGTTTTGCTTGAATACGTTAATCACGTTTCATTTATTTACACGGCCGACAACCCGCCGCACGCCGCACGTCGCCGTCCTCAGCGAGGAGGGAGAGTACTCTCCCGACGGCTTTTCAACGGTGATTAGTTCGCGCTCGAACTTCGTTCGTCGAATTCGTTGTTCGAAATTTGTACGACGTCGTCATTCTTTTTTTGATGGCCCAAAAACGTAATTTTTTGGAAGCTGTTTTCTGAAGGACTGATTCCTGATTTTGGGGTTTTTGGGACGGTTTTGGTGACGCGCGGTGCGCGCAAACATCGTCAAACGACGGCAAACCTATAGCGACTGCAGTGGTCGTTTAAGGAATAATGTCTTGGATTTTTTCGGGAGTTTTAATTATTTTTATGGAGCATTCAAACGACGGAAAACAATGGCAAACCTGTTCAATCAATGTTGTACGATATTTCGAAGACGTGGAGGAACGATGCGATTGATTCGCGGGGAATGGAGGCAAAGCTGTTGAGAAATGACTATTTCTTGAATGTTTGTATGCAGTAGGCAAACATTGTCAAACGAGAGCTTACTATGATATCATTGGGAGATTCGTCGAGATAAAATTATTCAAGAATGATTATATTACGTGAAATTTCAGTGAAGCCATTGTGCTTTAAACAATTTTTATATGTAGCGTGCAAACATCGTCAAACAATGGCAAACAGCGTGGAAAAAATGACGATGAAATGTCTGTGAATTTTGTAAAAATTAAGTTATTGAGTCGTGACTGTAGTCAGCTGAAATGTGACTGTAATAATATCTTGGATTTTTTCGTGAGTTTTCATTATTTCTATGGAGCATTTAAACGACTTCGAACAATGGCAAATTATATAGAAAAGGTGACAATGCAATGGTTTTGAAATTAGTCAAAATGATGCTATTGAAAAGTGACTATAGTGGTAAAATATTTAAAGAATAATATCTTGGATTTTTTCATTAGTTTTAATTATTTTTATGGAGCAGTTAAACGATTTCAAACAGTGGCAAACTATGTGAAAAAGGCGACGATGCAATGTTTTTGAAATTAGTCATAATTAAGCTATCGTGAAGTGACTATAGCGACCGAAATTTGCAGAATAGTATCTTGGATTGTTTTGTGATTTTCATCTATTTTGACTGTGAATTCAAACGACGTCATACAACTTTAAATAATATCAAATGCTTTAGAAAAAGCGACTATGGAATGACTTTGGAATTAGTAATAATTAAACAATTCAGAAATAACTATACCAGTGAAAATTTAAAAAACACTATCTTGGACGTTTTCGTAACTTTTTAATTATTTTGACTGTGCATTCAAACGACTTCAAACAGTGGCAAACGCTCTAGGAAAGACAACGATACAATATTTTTAGAATCAGTCAAAATTCAGCATGAATTTATGAAAGAACTAAAATTATTTATGAAAGAGCTATTGAGCAATGATTTTTAAATTCGTGACATTATAAATTTTCAATTATTTCCCAAAAGATAGTATATTCTCTTTGAAACAGAGTTTGCTATTGTTTGAATTAAAAGAGTCTCGTTTAAAAATGTTTGTACGCTGGATATATCGTTTTACAATCCCACAAATTCAACAATCATATTTCAATTACTTATTCCTCAACAATTCTACATAGTTGTGTTTTTATCGAAAGCAGCGTTTGCCATTGTTTGACAATGTTTGACTATGCCTAAGAAAACATAAAATTACAAAAAGTAAAAATCGCTTCTCAATAGCTTCACCTCGACTATTTCTAAAACGATTCCTTGGCTGTTATTTTCTGAAGACAGCGTTTGCCATTATTGTCATACGGTATGCGGTTGTTTGACAATGTTTGCACACACACACACTATATCAAAATTCGAACACAAGATATTATTTTGAAAATTCGTTCAATACTTCTCCATAGCACAATTTCCACTAATTCTTCCCACTCTTTGAAATCGTATGCCGTCGTTTGACGATGTTCGAATGCGTCATAAAAATAGTTAAAAATCACAAAAATTCGAATACCGCGCGTAGAATTTCAGCAATAATTATTGTAAATTAGAACAATATTTCATGAAGATACTTAACGTTTATCCGAGTGAAATTTTCTATTATTTCCAGTGCAAATCATGTAGAAATGTCTCCATAGCTTATTTTCAATTAATTCTCCTCATTATTTAAAATCCCATGCCGCCGTTTCCAGCCGTTTGAACGCTCCATAAAACTACCTAAAAATCTCAAGAATTCAAATACCACGCATAGAATTGTCACGAAGACGCTTCATCCTTATCCAACTAAAAAGCTCGCGACCGTAGGAAATTTCGGTCGGCGTGCAGCACGTGTAACCCTGGATAGATAGTGTGCGAAATGTGACACCAGGTGTAATCGAGCGTTCGAATGGCGCAGGTACTCGTATTAATTAGACTTGATGGGGCGTGATGTTATCGGCCGGAGAGTAGTACTCTCGCGGATAGCGCCGGTAGAAAAGGCGGGCGGACAATGTGGGACGGGGTGGTGGAAGGAAGATGCGGTGGGTATATAATGGAAGCATTCATAAGGGTTGGCAGGTCCTTATCACATGGATAACGACGGGGACGCCCCGGCGTCGATACACGGCGCAACTCGTTCGAGCCGCGGTTTGATAACGGACGAGGACGGTGTACACTGTGCGACAGAACGATAGGACATCCCAAAATTGTTCGTGTTTCTCAAAACCAATAATGCATAGAAAGGTTTTGCATGTAACTGTATAAACAGTACCCCTTCTTTATTAACAGGTGAGAAAACACCCACTGATTATGTTTTTTTTACAGGAATTATATCTGTTTATGTAAAAGAGGAGTACGACAGAATGATAGGACATGTGCAGAAAAAATATGATTTTTATTTAATTTTAATGTTTTATTTAATTTCAATAATGTGTACACATTCCTTTCTCTTCTAGAACCGCTAACATTCTCCTAGGTGGTGATTTATATAATTTTTTTAAATAACTACTCGAAATTGCATTTCAACCTTCTTCAATCGCGGCTTTTAACTCTTCAATTGAATTAAATTGTCTACATTTTCTGTAGACGTTACGAGATAACTATCCCTAGACATTTTCAATAATATTCAAA
>NW_027582077.1:0-578 GCF_028453695.1 Augochlora pura
AGAGATCTTGTGTAAATTTTCTGCTTTGGCGAAAGACCTGCTTTAGTGTAATAGTTTATATCACAATACCTTCACCCCTTCCTCTCTGTCTTCCATCCACTCTCTTAGCTGCCTCATTTTTTCCTCTATATCCCCATTTACATACACTCCCACTAGCCTCCACAACTCTCCCCCTAAGTTAACTTTAATTGTTTGTATTCCCTCCTCCTTCCCTTCCCTTTTCTCTTTTTCTCTTTCTATCCCTTCTCTTATCCCCACAATCATTCCTCCTATTGCCCTCCCTTTTTTGCTCTTCCTTCCCGCTTCTTGCATTTCCCATACATATCCCTTCGGTAGCCATTTTTTTACCCTTTCCCATCCTTTCTTCTGCAAACCATGTCTCCATTAAAAACCCCACATCCCATTCCTTTAATTTCTCCTTTAAGTCCTCCTCTTTATTTTCCATGCCTGCTACGTTCCAGAATCCTATTTTATACTTTTTGCAATCTTCTTTTCCTCCCTTCTCTTTTTCCTGCACTTTTTATTTCCTCCGTTTTCTCCTCTTTCTCCCTCTCCCTCCCTCCATTCTCCTTCCAAAA
>NW_027582077.1:678-3482 GCF_028453695.1 Augochlora pura
TCCCCCCCCCCCCCCCTATACCCCCTTTCATCCATCTCTCGCCTCTCTTCCTTTCCATTCCCTTAGCTCGTCTTTGATCTCATCCTATACCCATAATTTCTCCTCTATCCATATTTTCATGTATCCTATTCTAACTTTCTTACCTTCCCTCCTATTTCTTTCTGCTTCCCTCTTTATCAACCATTCTATCCTTCTCTCTTTAACTGTCAGATCGTCCATTATCCATTCTCTTCTATCCCTCAACTTCGCCTTACTCTTCATCACCTCTACTTTCTACTCTACACTCTTGAATCTCACCCATACCATCTCTCTTCCCTCCTTATCTTTTTCCCCATCCTTCTCATCCCTTCCACTCTCGCTATCACCCCGCTTGCCTTCACTATCTCTTCTATTTCTTTTCTAGCCCCCTCTATCCCCTCCTCTTTTAGTTCCACCCCTTTTATAATTATATTTCTCTTCCTCTCTTCCCTCTTTCTCTTTTCCTCTTCTAGTTCTAATCCCTTCATCCTTTCCTCTAATTCCTTCATCTCTTCCTTTCTCCTTCTCTCCACCTGCTCTATCTTTTCTCTTTCGTCATTTTTCCCTACTCCTTCCTCTTTCTCCTCCTTTGCCCTACCCTTCTCAATATCCTCAATCCTCTTCTCCATTCTGTCCACTCTCTTTCTCATTTCCTCCATCCATTCCCTCATCTCTTCCCTACCTTCCTTCACCTCCCTTAATTCCTTTTTCACTTCCTTAAAACCTTCCCTCATCTCCCTTAATATCTTGTTCAGCCCTCCTTCTTCCTCCCTTTCCGGCGACCTCTGTACCTTTTCACTTTTCCTGAAAATCTCTGCCTCTATTTCCTCCGTCTCTTTTCTCTTCTCTCCCCTCTTGAAAGCCTCTAACAGTGGTACACTATTCGCCCTTTCCCTCATCATTTTCTCTGCCATTTTTGGTCTTCCTACCATTCCATTTTTACTCTTCTCCTCCCCTTTCCACTCTTTCTCCTGTCCCTTCTCCCTCTCATTCTCTACCACCTTCTTATCTCCCTCCATTCCGTCTTTCTCCTATCTAACCCTCTTTTCCCTTTTCAATTTTTTAAAATTCCCGCGTCCCGCTTGTTCTCTTTCTCCGAACTTCTTCTTTTCACTGAATTTTCACTTGAACTTCTTTCATCTCTCGCCTAACCTCAAAATCCTACCCACCTATCTTCCATTCTATCTCTTTTTTCCCTTACTCCTGCCCTTTTCCCTCTTTCACATAACTCCATATGCCCTTTCCCTACTCCTTCAGCTACCTCTCTTTCCACTATAACATTCCCTGCCTTCAAAATCTCCGCTCACCAACCACACCTTTCACTAACACTTCAGCTATATTCGCTACCGGAAACGGAAGTCCCTTCTATCTCTATTATCCTTGAATATTTTGTTGTACCTCACTTATATAAACTTAAATTCTGATATATCCTTGGATATCATGTTTCATCTCCCTTATATCCTCTTAAATTCCCTTGTATCCTGTTCTATCTCCCTTTCATCGATGAATATTACGTTGTATCTCACTTATATGCTCTTACATTCCGATGTGCCCTCTTCTATCTCTCTTCTAACCTTGCATATTATGTTGTATCTCACTTATATACAGTTATATTTCCTTGTATCCTCTTCTATCTCAATTATCCTTGAACGTTATGATGTATCTCACTTATATACACTTAAATTCCCTTGTATCATCTTCTATCTCTCTTTCATCGATGAATATTATGTTGTATCTCACTTATATTCACTTAAATTCCCTTGTATCATCTTCTATCTCTCTTCCATCGATGAATATTATGTTGTATCTCACTTATATCCTCTTAAATTCCCTATTAACCTCTTCTATCTCTCTTATATCCTTGGATATTATGTTGTATCTCAATTATATACACATAAATTCCCTTGTATCCTCTTCTATCTCTCTTATAGCTTTGTGTATTAAACTGTATCTCACTTATATCCACTTAAATACCCTTGTATCCCCTTCTATATCTCTTTTATCTTAGGTTATCATGTTGTATCTCAATTGTATACACTTAAATTCCCTTGTATCCTCATGCATCTCTCTTTTATCCATGGAAATTATGTTGTATCTCACTTATATCCTCTTAAATTCCCTTGTATCATCTTCAATCTCTCTTCTATCCCTGCATATTATGTCGTATCTCACTCATATACAGCTAAATTCTATCTCAATTATCCTTGAATATTACGTTGTATCTTACTTATATACACTTATATTTCCCTGTATCTGCTTCTATTTCTATTAATATTGCATATTATGTTGTATCTCACTTATATTCGCTTAAATTCCCTTGCATCCCATTCTATCATTCTTTTATCCATGGATATTATGTTGTATCTCACTTATATCCTCTTAAATTCCCTAGTAACCTCTTCTATCTCTCTTATATCCTTGGATATTATGTTGTATCTCACTAATATACACTTAAATATCCTTGTATCACCTTCTGTCTCTCCATTACCATAGGATATCATGTTGTATCTCAATTATATACACCTAAATTCCCTTGTATCATCTTCTATCTGGCTTTCATCGATGAATATTATGTTGTATGTCAGTTATATTCACTTAAAGTCCCTTGTATCCCCTTCTAAACTCTCTTTTATCCATGGATATTATGTTGTATCTCACTTATATGCTTTTAAATTCCCTAGTAGGCTCTTCTATCTCTCTTATATCGTCGGATATCATGATTCACCTCCCTTGTATCCTCTTAAATTCCCTCGTATCCTGTTTTATCTCTCTTTTATCCTTGCATA
>NW_027582078.1:0-3482 GCF_028453695.1 Augochlora pura
ATACGCGGATTAATTATTGAAGGCTGATGCCTGAGGAGGGGATTAGAACGAAGCGTGTCCGGTGACGACCGTGCTTCTTTGTTGCTAGGTCGACTCACCGGTCCTTCGGTCACCGTGGTGGGAGTGATTGGCGACTGTTGGTGACTTTGTTTTGTTTCCAACGGTTTTCCGCATCGCAACCGCGGCGGTGCAGCCTCTCGCTGTCGTTTGTTTACAATCGGCAGCGTGTGTCCCCTGGACGAGGGAATTTGGTCTCTCTCTCTCTCGTTCAGCAAATCATTCTATCCTTTATTACCCGCTTTATTCCTCGCTTTTCTCCGCTCTCATTTCTATCTCCTCCTTTTATTTAAATTCCAACGGCTGCTTGCTTTTCCTGGCCGCGATACCCCGCGAAAGAGCTTCTATCGAGATCTTATATCCCTCCCCGACGGAGCTCCGCTCCCCGGCATGTAGTAGAAGGCCGGGCACTAGATCAGCGGGGATGTTCAGGGAACACGCCGACCTCCTGGAACACGCGAAAAAGTGTCACCCCGGGCATATGGTGATACTCCGGTGCGGCGACTGTGGCGAAGTCGGCAAAGGGGTTTCTCCCCTGCGCCAGATGAAGCAGCATCGCGCCGCCCGGCATTGCGTAGCGGGCACCGGCCCAGCTGTAGGCACGAGTTCAGGAGCTCGGAGAGTGGCCTGGACAACCACAACAACTACGGTTACTTCGTCGACGGCTTCAGGGCGAGAAGCGATGGCCTCGCGGGCGACGGCGGTGTCGCGACAAACGAGACAGACGGTACCGACTATGACAGCCACGTCGACGAGAACGACGACGACGGCTACGCAACGGACGACAACGACATCGACGTACACTCTACTGAGTGTGACGAGGACCGACGGGGTGCCGAGGTTTTATGTTACCACGGCACCGACGCGACCGACGCCTACCAAGATGACGATACTGCGACGAACGAGACCGACAGTGACAACCGGGACAACAGGGACACGTCGATCCCCGCCGACGGCGACTATTGCCTCGGTGCCGAGGGATCGGCGAGCGACGGCGGCGACCGCGACGAGCGGGGCGTTTACTTTTTCCAGCTCCGCTACCGCGGCGACCAACACCATTGCACCGGTGACCACAAAGCCGACGCTGCGGGGAGCCGTGGCATCCCGGACGACGACGGGAACGTCGACGAGGAGACAGGAGCCGAGGACGAGGACAGCGACGACGGAGAAGACAACCAGGGGGGCGAAAACCCCCCCACCGCCCCCCCCCCCCCCACCGGCGCAACAACCTTGACCGCGAGGACGGCGACATCGAGGGACCCGATAAGACGGAGGCCGGGGACGGCCCTGGCGAAAACATCGAGGACCGGTCCCGTGCCCGAGCCCCGCCCAGCAAAGACAGGCGCCAGCATTCCAGTATCCGGGACCACGGCGCCGGCAACGAGGGGTGGAGGCGGATTGACACGAGGTGCAGCGGGGAAGCCGAGGAGGAGAACAAATTCCACCAGTGCTCTCTCCTGCCCCGCAACGACTCAACAACGTCGAGGCGCGATCCCGTGCACCACGGGACGCGTCTTCACCTCGACGATCCGGACGGCCGCATCACCAACTTACGCGGCCGTCACCTCGAGCACGGTGCTGTCGACTGACGTGAGCAGAGCCGGGCCGCACGAGAGGAGAGTACTGCGACCACGGACCCGGACAACATCGCTACCACCGGAGCCCGTGTTCACGGAAAGTACCGGCCCTCCAAGGAGGAAGACGTGGAGATCGATCTGTCTGCCCCCGCATTCCATCGGCGGGGCACAGATCGATCTCGAGGGCCGCCCTGCGGCCGCTTGCTCGCGCCAGGCGACTTTAGATGCCTCTACTTCCAGCACCAGCTGCAGCAGGCGGCCTATTATGACATCGTGGCCGTCGCCCGGAGGATCGAGACCTGAGGAAGGAAGGACGACCAACTACCTCTCCTCCGGGGCAACTGCTGAGACCGGTCCTGCCAGGGCCGCCCCACCACCACCGTCATCACCATCGTCACCATCCACCAGGAGGCTGGATACCCTGGTGGAGGAAGAGGAACGGGACCTCGACGGGGGACCATCACCACCGACGACCCCTGAACCGTGGCAGACGGTATCGCCACGAGGAGGACGCCGTCACATCGCGGGAACGAGAGCTGCTGGACCGTCAACCGCAACCTTGCCGCCGGCTTCGTCGTCCGGGACAACGCGAGGACGCCGACGTGGGACAGTGGCCCGAGGGAACCATTCCGGGCCGAGGACGCCGCCGATTGCAGCAGCGGGGCCGTCGCTAAATCATCGAGGGAGCGCGGCCTCCTTGAATAGAGACACCTCAGGTGCAATCGCGACGCGGCCCGCTGCGGGGTCGGGGGGAAGCCGTGGTACACCGGGTACCAAGCGTGCTGTGCGTGGCGCGGGCGTCTCGACGGGGATGTCGAATCGAGACACGCGCGACGTTAATAATAATAATAATCGTGGGGAAGGGTTTGAATCGCGTTTTTCTAATTTAAGGGAAGGGAATACCCGTGGGCGCGGCGGACGCAGCGACGTGGTACGGAGGTGGACACCCGACCCCTCTGGTCGGGACCCTGTTACCGCTTTACCCGCTTCGCCGACTGGCGATTTATACACCGGGCGCGGGTCGACGTTCTGCCTCTCAAGGGGGCGGTGTGCTGGGACGCGACCGGTGATAAGCGCTGTCGGAGGTGCGGGGAGCCACTTGAAAAACTTCCCCACGTCCTCTGCCACTGCCGCCCACACTCTGCTGCGTGGCAGCTACGGCACGATGCGATCGTGGAGCGGATCGCGAGAGCGTGACGGCTTCCGGGGAGCCTAAGTGCAAATCGGACAGTCGAGAGGATCGATGGCGAGCTGGGAGCACTTAGGCCGGACATCGTAGACCGCCACGAGCCTTCAAGGAGCATCGTCATCGTGGACGTGACCGTGCCGTTCGAGAATCGCTACGAGGCGATTGAGGCGGCCAGACTCCGGAAAGTGGAGAAATACCTCCCTCTGGCCGCCTCACTCGAGAGGCTCGGTTACCGCACTGCGGTGTCCGCGATCGTCGTCGGCGCTCTCGGCTCATGGGATCCGGCCAATGAGCCCGTCCTGAGGATGCTGCGGATCTCGGCTAGATACGCGGCTCTGATGCGACGTCTCATTGTATCCGAGACCATCCGATGGGGACGTGACATTTACGTCGAGCATGTCACGCGCGTAAGACAGTACGAGACGGCGCCCCGCGACCCCGAGACGGGTCGGTCCCTGAACGAGGAGGTCCCGCGACAACATGACCCCTCCACCGCCCCCACAACAACCGGAGAACCACCACGGGGCTGACGAGACGGACGGGTCGAGAAGCGAGCGATGAGGGTCGGCACTTTTGAGCATGCATCGCATATTGTATATTATTTATATACTATTTATTTATTATTCACTGTTTGCTATTTATCTATTATTCCTCTCTCT
>NW_027582079.1:0-3481 GCF_028453695.1 Augochlora pura
ATTTCCGAACAGGAATCTGACATAATAGACAATGGCACTAATTTCCTCCGTGCAGACAATAAATGAGAAGAACTGTTCACATTCGAGCAATTTAACACCTTTGCCGTTGAAGTTGAAACCATCTCCAATTACCGGCCATTGATTACCTTATCTTCCAACCCAAATGATCCCATAGCTCTCCATCCTGGTCATTTTTTGATTGGTGTCTCGTCTTTGACGAGTTTGTCCGAGATCGATTTTCGTCGAAGACCGAGCTCCACCGAGATCGAATCGATTATCGAACTGGCACCATATCGAAAGGCTCAAGCAGGATCTCTGGACCCGATGGTATAAAAATTTCATTAATCAACTTAATGCGCGCTAAAGATGGACCAAGGGTTCGCACATCATCACCAGGTGTACCGTCGTAGTCGTGTGAAGGAAAACCATCTTCCACCACTACAGTGGGATATTGATCGTGTCGAAGAGGTACATACAGGAGAAGACGATGTTATGCCAGCAGTCACCGTGCGAACCACCAAGAGCGTCTACAAACGCAACGTGAGGCAATTGGCGCCTCTACCTCTTTATAACAATAGTGCATAGAGACTCTTAAATTTTACTTGCGCCTATATCCACATTGACTTCATTTATGTGTAGAATCAGATTGTTTTTTAATTATTTTAGTTAGCCTTAAAGCCTTGTATTGCGATGTCATTTATCCGTACCGAAGGAACTAACACGTGGGGTTTATGACACAGACGTGACATAGGTTGTTTTTGAGAATAAAATCTTCTTAGATCTGGCGAGCAGTTAGCATTTTAGTTTTATTACCGTCGTCCTCAATAACCATGACATGTCGTAAAATCGACGTTTCCGAGAGAACTTTCAAACAACTTAAGCCTTTTTTAACAATCGGCTCAGTACAGTGTTTAGTTGAAGACTTACACAAATCCATGTATATTACTAGTTCTGTGTGTATACAGTTTATTTCTAGTTTAACGGAGGCACTCACTGAAAGCCGCTTGAATTTTCTATGTTTTTATTCTACGGTTTATCTAGGAAAGGAATGTTCACAACGTGGAAAAATTCACAACGTGCATTAGCACGTACTTGTCGATTACTTTAAAGAGGGGCAGATGTCTTTCGTTATTGTCAGAATTTATTGTGGAATACGCGAATTTAATAAGCGCATAAAAGGAAGAAGCGCACAAATAGATACGTTTACTTATTTATATATATAATGTGGGTTGTCAAAGGATTGGGATGATCGGAATGAATCAACTAAATTAGTTTCTCTGTAAATGAGAGATTTATATTATACCCTATAATTCTATAAGTACAAATATATACAATTACACAATATATACAAAATTTTAAATTACCTGTAAATAAGAGAAACGTCAATTAAAGTCAATTATTCGTCTCTCTTTCACACTTTACTTTTATCAATAATTTCGTTTCTAACGATTGATTAAATAATTTTATATATCTCTTAATCTAAGCACATGTTGCACTCTTATCTTTCTCTCTATCTATCTATCTCTCTCTTATAGTTCTCTATGTGGCTCATGACTAACTTTGTGGGGAATCTGGGGTTTTACCTCGGATTCCCTAGGCAGCTCCCCAACAATCAGTTGGTAACGCGGTTGGCAGCACTGACTACCAACCGTTGCCGCTCGTGCTCTGTCGAGCGGGAATCATTGGCAATCGGACGCTAGATCCGAACAGTCACACTTCGTAATCTAACGCTAGATCGGAACAGACGTGTTCGTAACCGAACACTAGACCAGACCGGATACTGGGCTAGTCCCACCGTATCTACACTACGTGCCGAGTATAGTCTACAGTGATTGTAATACAATAAAATACGGTGATCGAGAGATGGTGTATTTATCCAATTAAATAGTCCTTCCCTCCGGGAAGATCACTGTCCAGCAGTCCGTGTAGGGAACTGCTGGCCTTCGATCACGACCATCGAAGCGGTCTTCCAAGATGTTATACTGGGAGGTATAACCGGTACGCGCAGTTGTACCACGTGATCCCTACAACTTATTGCTCGGTGAGACACCTATCAGGTTCTCACCGCAGCGCGCGCAGAGTATACTTAAGCGCGCTAATTTTAAAGAGAGTATATTCTCTTTACATCTCCCCTCCTCGGGAAAGAGAATTGCACGGTCTCTCAATCATCATCGTCTTCCACTAGTGGAATTAGCTTTGTCACATGGAATAGACTTGTGGCTTGATTCCTTCTACCAGTTTTTATCTTATAAATTGAGTTTGAAACTTTTTCTTCTATCGTGAATGGTCCAATTCTTAGTTCTTCTAGCTTTTTCCTATTGAGTTTGTTCCCATTTTCTATGAATACCCTATCCCCCACGTTGAATTCATGGTGTCTTCTATTTCTGTCAAATATACCTTTATTATACTTATGTGATTTTAGTGTTCTATCCAATGCTAACTTTTTATCTCTTATCCAGTCTTCTCCGTTCTTCTTTCTTCTTAACTCTTCTGGTATGTTTCTGGTGTCTGTTCCATGTAATAGATACTCCGGTGTAAATCCTGTGATTGTATGTTCCAGTCCATTATACCTATTCACACATTCTCTCGCCATCGTTGTCCATGCTCTTTTCTTTTCCTCTTCGTTTATTCTACATCTTATTTTATTTATTAGCGTCTGATTCAGTCTTTCGTTTAGACCGTTAGAGAATGGTGCATTTACTGCAGTAAGAATTAATTGTATTTTTTCCTTTTTTACATAGTCCTTAAACTCTCTTGAATTTAGACCAGGGTACTGATCTGTCAAGATGGTTCCGATCTTTCCTATGTCCAGCACAATTTGAACTAATTTTATGAAATCATTGGCGTTTTGAGTTTTTGACGTTAAAATGAACGCGTGTCTTGTAAAATGGTCGACAAGTAAATGTATGTATTTTTTTGTCGATCTAGTGCCTCCGAATCCTCCAATGGTATCTATGGACACAATTTCAAAGGCCTCAGTCGCTGGTCCTAATTGTGACATTGATACGAATTTATGTTGTCCCCTTGATTTATTTTTAATGCATATATGACATTCTCTACAAATTTTTTTTATGTTCTCCTCTAAATTTCTTGCGGTGTAATATGGGCTTATTTTCATTCTTGTTTGTGTTATCCCTGTGTGACACCACTCTCTATGCGTTTTCTCAATTAAATCGATAATGAATTTTTCAGATAATATTATTTTCTCTCTCTTTTTAATTTTTTTATAATATATATCGTTTTTCTTTATAAATCTTTCTTTCTTGTTTTGTAATGATGTGTTATTCATCTGGTCTAATTTTATTTCATCTATTTCGACAAAATTGACCGTTTTCAATAAGTCCTCTTCTTCTTCTATATTTGCGTCCAGTACGGGGTTTCTACTTAACACGTTGAGTGCGGCGCCGATTTCGCTAGACTTTCCGTTTAGCCGACAGCGCTCGGCTCGGTGTCGCCTTACTATGCCGCGTGACGCGGAGGG